>NW_024467211.1:689243-699501 GCF_000292625.1 Dacryopinax primogenitus | reverse complement strand
ACTAAGCTTTTATGACATGGAAGTAGCTGGTATACCTTGGCATGTGCTGGAACCTGCTGGAAGGATTGGATGGTCAGGTGACCTGCTGTGCATGGCTGTGCATGACCTCATATGACCTCATCCTTGGTCATATGACCTGATCACCTGACTAGGCTGAGTAAGCAAGATGTTCTGGCAGGTTCCACCACAGAGGTATAAATATAAGGCCTACTCTGCCTGGGGACTGTCTCTTCAGACTTGGTCTCTTAGGATCATCCACAGGTACCTATACTGTAGATAGGTCTTAGTCATCAGGTCTACTCCACTTCCTTGTTGCCTGCTTAGACTCTTGGCACTCTTAGGTGAGCAGACTTAGTCAGCCTGTGTTGCCCTAACAAGCACTGAGTATCCATAATATCAAGGGGTGTTTACCCCTTCATTCTTGAGGTCACCTTCCATTGCTCAGAGGCAAACAAGATGATCCAGCAAGGCAGCAGCAGATCCCATCTGGACTATGGTTAAGCAAGAAATTTCACTACAAAGAGTAGACTCAATGCATAGGTATGCAGTGCCATCAGACTCCCCCCAGTTCCCAGCCTCAGCTTGCCTTCCCATGAGTTTCATTTTGAGCCACAACTCTTTCTAGCTCTGGACTGCATGGAATCATAGGCATTTTTCATGCCAGATGTTGAGGAAGTAGTTGTGGTGGGTGCATATTTGGTGGATGAGTCAGCAAATAAGAAAGACAGAGCAATCATTCAGTGCCATGGGGAGGAGCAAACTTGCATGAGATATGCAGAATGTATGTGATGTGGTTGCTTTTACCTAGAAACACATCTGGTTACCTTTGGTGATCAGTTGATGCAATGACTGCATACAATGTTCTTTAACTTGACTACTCTTAAGGTGCATTAACTGATTAACTGACAGTTTTGTTGATGAGAGTAGCTATTTCCCTGGAAGCTGTACCTTCCAGCAAGCCTAGAAGCTATCACATCATATTAAAAGCTTGTTATAACCATATATAGTGCAGTTTGTTCAAACACTGAAAATTATTGTCAGAGTCATGGAGATAATGACCTGCATATATATGTGCACATGATATTGCCAAGTCAAAGGAGGTGTTGTCCTGCATGTCTTTGAGCAGGCTAAGTACTCTGTTTGCCAGGCCATATACTGCAGTAACCAGCTAATGGGAACTTGCATTTACAGCAATGCAAACCTGCCACTGGGGAAGGAAGGTCAGAACCCTGGCTGAGCAGCATTGAGAGTGAGTTGGAGAGCCATAGGAGGCATGTAGTAAGTAGTCTGTCATGTATGAGTGTACTGGAGGTACAATCAGATAGTACAGAGTTACATGACTCTGCAGAAAGATAAGGAATAATGCATGACAAATTTATGGTGAATACAGATTGTTCACAATGCACATGAGCAGGTATAAGAACACTGACACAATCAACACCATCAGAAGAAGAAAAAGATTCCACAAATGTTCTGTAAGTCCCAAACTATTTCTAGCACTGCACAGTGTGTCAGGTTGACACACATCAGAGCCATTAAATGGGGATTGCTATTTATGAGTTGCAGAATGCAAAACACCAGCCCCAGAGACAGATCTTGCACCTTCACATGCACACCATTTATTGCAAGTTAGATTTGTCCCAGAGATTCCCCTCCAGCACCCATGAAAAGTGTTGTTTCTTGCCTGCTGTGATTAGGTCTCCCAGCCCAAAGACTTCACATTCCCTGATTATGCTGTCATGTGCCTGCCCTTTCCTGCTGTGGATAGTGAGAATGTCCCCACTTTGAATCTCTCTGTGTGTGGGCTTGTTCTCACTGATCCCATAGGTCTTGACAGTGAATGTCCCAGTGGTTGGGTCACCAACAAGTTACTCCGCAGCAGGGACTGCTAACCAGGAGCTGTCAGCAACTTGTCAGTGTTCTACCCAATTGAGCATGGCCAAAGAGTCAAGCCTCACCACCTCCACCCAGAGAGAACCTGAAGCCATCCCAACCTACTACCCCCTGATGGCCAACAGAGATGACACTGGGGTTGGGTTGGATTGGGTGTCCACGAAGTACATTTTGACAGGTCAAAGGGGTACTGGTATGTGCCATTTTCCATCAAGGATTATCAACTGCAGTTGTTGAACATCAGGATGATGTGCACATTCTTCCATGAAAGAATTTTGCCTGAAGTTCCATCTCTGGGCTCATTATTGAGCCAGCATCTCACTCTAGAATGACTTGCATATCAGCTGTGCCTGCATGTTCATAGAGAGAACTTGAATGCACACAGCTCTGAGCACAGGAGTCTCTGTAGCAAACAACGAGATCCGACACAATATGAACCTTGACCTCCACTGCAGGATCCAGATTTTCAGGCAGGCAGAGAGGGAGTGTTGTTCTGCTCTGGATGGCATATGGTGATTTGGTGAGGGGAAAATCACCCTGCCAGTCTCGAACAATGACAGTGCTATTCTGATTGGTGTCTACCAAGACCTGCACAGGGTTGTTCCTTCAGTAACTATCACATCCCAATGTATGCAAACTCTTCTCACCTGTTGCCTTCTATTGTGCTTGTTAACCCAAACCTGGATATGACACATGTGTAGCACACCTGATTGGACAAGAGAGAGTGGTGCAGCCTCCAACTTCCCCTGCCTGTTCACCTGCACAGGGATGTGTGTCCCTAGTGGTCCACAACTGAGCCACACTCTGGGGTCATTGCAAGGTGGTGTTATTACCATCATACTTGGATGGTGTACTATGAGAGCTTTAGATGCCATTGAATGGAACTCAACTTGGGCTTCGGAAAGAAAAGGCAAGTTTGTGGAGAGATAAGAGGGAGAGTCCCTGAAATATCAGGTGTTTGATTCAAAGCTTGGTGATATATATGTGCTGAGGCTCACATGCATGTGAGGCCTAGGCCTTGATAACCATCATCTGATTCTGATTGGGCCCTGCCCCCCCCTGGTTTGAATGGGTGCTTCAACTGGCAGAGGCACTTCATGGAGACCTGCTTTTATTCCACCAAAACTGGGCTCTACTACCTCTGTCTCCCTGTCCTCTACTTCTCCCCACACAGTTATATTGTATTGATACCACTTGAAGTCTCAATGAAGGTAGTACCTTGCATGCCAAGCATATCAACAGCCAGATTGAACATCCGGCAATGCCACCAACATTGACTGCCAGCTCGGCATTCTCACTGGCCAACTTCACTTGCCAGAGCAAAGATATAATGATGTTAGATCTGTCTGAGGGTGGTCCCATGAATTACTGTAATCCTCAAGATTCAGGAAATGCACTTGCTTCATGATCCAAGGCAGCTTGCGGCAGTCAAGGACACCCAGCCAGCATGTCAGAGGAGGCAAAGCTTGGCAATGGCAGTGACAATGAAGACTTAATATTCCCTACCATATGTGGATTTTGCAGAAAGCAGGGTGACCCATCCATTGATGCATCTTTGGACTGGATTTCAGTCCATTCACTACCATCTGAAGTGCCAAACCCAAAGCCTGCCAAATGCAGGCATCACAGCTTCATTCTAGAAGATGATGCCTTCATGAACATCACAAGGTGGACACTGTACTCTGTGATCATGTGCTTACTTGAAGTGCTTTGGCTGGTACACTTCCACTAACGTGGGCCCCTGGAAGATGCAGTTGAGACCTTCTATTTGTCCAACAAGGAAGTAGAGAACATGTTTGCTGTTGCAGGAGTGTGGGCCTATGACCTAGTTTAGCTAGTGGAAAGGTGAATTGGGTCATGTCTGCTGCAAAGTGGTGATCACTGATGATGGTTCTCAACAATCCATCAGGAGGTCTCCAGGATGGTCAGTCCATTGCATGGTCAGGTTTATACTCTGTATTTGATGGAGCCATCACTACACACCACCTCTTTCTCGGTAGCCAAAAGGCTTGCACAACCATGCCTCATTGTTGGTCTGTCACAATCAATGTGAATTGTGCCAAACAGCATGGCTTTCTCACTGGGTGTGCCTCAGTACTGCAATGGCATACCAATGTGGTTGCTGCCTCCCTCCACATGGAAGGCTTAGAAATCTCAATGCCAAACTACATCATCTTGAGTCAAGAACCAATTGAGGCTGTGCTCATGGAAGCGATGAAGGATGAGCTCATACTTCCAAAGGCTGCACCACATGAGAGCCTTACCTCCCATTCTTTGGCAGGTATTGGCTCACTCTTTGGCCTTGGCTGGCAAGCAGAAATGCCATGGCAAGAGTATGTTCTTTCATGCCACACAATCTGACACTATCTAATGACTCTAAAGAAGCCTCTGGTGGCCAATAATATTGCTCATTCTCTCCATCATCATGGCAATCCTGCTCCAATGTCTCTATGGCATTTCTACTGATGAATCCATCTGGTGCTTATCTACAAATAGCTCCACATTCAAAAATCTCCACTCTGGTTGTTTTGAAGAAGTCACAAAAGACCAACCACCTTGCACCTCATCCCTTGCACCTGGTGGTACTGCCATGAACAATTGTTTGCACTTGAACATTGACCAGTTTGCTGGTCTGCCCAATGAGCTGACAGGGTGCCAAAATGAAATAATACACATGATACCCAGTGTGATGAAGCAATCAACATTGACCTCACATCAACCTATTCAAACTCACTCAATCACATCCCACATTGTAGTGGCAGCACACATTGTCCTGAGCAACAAGTCTGGTTTCCTTGGGGTTCTTAATCAGCACCTGAAATTTGCTCAGGCCCTGGGAGTGAAGAATGAGAGTGTCTTGGATAGGGCATAGTTCCTGATCAAACAGTCAATTTCCTTGTTCATTCCCACTCTTCTGAATCACCAGCAGGTTATCCTTGCAGCCTATCAAGTGATACTTGAAGGAATTGGCAACTTTGTCACAATGGAAAAGTCTTCTGAGTAGTCCATGTAGTATTCTCTTTCCCACTCCTAGAATGAGTACATTGTTTGGAAGTAGAAGAATTATGAAATAGGAAGCAATCTGTAGTCAAACTTGTGTAGACATTGGCATGAATTTTCTTATTTGGCCTTTGTGAGGACTGGCAAGCATTTTGATCACAAACACAGTGCTTGTTGATGACACCTGATGAGCCATGCACAATGCACTGGACTTTGAGGTCATTGGTTTGGCTTTCTGAACCACTGACATGAGAGTGGGCAGGACCACTTCTTCCTTCACTGGTACTGCAATGGCTGGCTCTTGGGCCTCAACATCAGATCAGAGTGATTCCTGATCAGTATAATCTCAGTAGACTTACTTTACCTGATAGGTTGCCCATATTTGATAGCATTCAGGTGGGGTTGATGAGGTGTATGCTTCAGTGTTTGGCTAGAGTCTGAGAGAATTAGTTGGTGGTACTTGATGTGCATGGATGACTCATGATGTTGCCCCAGAAGAGTGGGAATGCAGAGTGGCTATCCCCTGGATGGACTGACCATATTTGTAGGTCTCTGCTCATTGAGGGAGCTGCCAAAGCAAAGGGATCTTTAGGAGTGAGTGCTTAAGGGTATGCCCCTCCAGGGGGGGAGTAGTTGCCCTAGGATATCTGTCTTCTTCTGATGAAGATTGTGGGAAGGGATGTGTGTCATGCAGTGCTTCCTGCATTTGAGAATACACAGGCTCAACACTTTCCCCTTTGCTTGCATGCATAATGTAACTGCACCCTCATTATGTTTGATGTTGTGTCTGCTATCAGCACTCCTTAATTTGGTTTCCATCTACCTATCTGTGTTCACTCCCATAAGCTATATACTTGCTTCAGCTGACTAATAGTGTGTTTGCTCCACTTTCCTCAGATATCTCCAGGGCCAGGTGCATCCCAATCAGGGAGTCCACCATCTGCCAATAAATGTGTTTCACACCCCATTTTCCAGCATTCCCCATGATTCCACATCTCATCTCAGTCAAGCAGAAGATGGCATGTAAGTACTAGTAGATTGACCCCTGGTGTGTGAGTGATGTGGGGTGCATGGGCATAGAGGATGCACAATGCCAGCATGTGAATTCTTACCTGGAATGACTAATGAGTGTGCTCTAGACCATCCAGAATCATGGCTAATAAAATGCTTCTGTTTAACATCAGCTCAGTGTGTGAAAATTATGATGCACAGTAAATGGGGATATGTGAATAGATGTGGGCAGAGATGCCACTCAGAGGACTGACCCTACCACCCCCAATAATGTCTCAATTAATGTTCCTTGCTTGCACTTTGGTATTCAATGGGGGACCAACCCCAACTTCTCAATTCATGTTCCTCAGAGGACTGCACCCATCTAGATGAGCCCAGCACCATAAGATTAATTGAGGAGAACATTCCTGTGGCAACAAGCTTGACACAAGCCATCCTCGCCTGCCTGCCATTCCCTTGAAAGCATATGACTGACTATACCTGTGACTCTGAAGTATGCTCAAATGTGGTATGTCCCATCTCCTGATAACTGTTAATAGAATATCATGGTACTGGCAGAGACAGTGTTCTCTGATGACCACAGACCTGATGTTTTGATTATAATGGAGTGCCACATGTGTTTGTGGTTTTACAAAGTTCTGCATCCAAGTGACACACTGGAGCTCTGGGGAAAGGATGCTGCTGAACCTAAAATATTGATGGTTTGGGACTATAAACATGGGCATACATTGGTGCAGCACAACACTGATATGTTCACATATATGAACAAAGTATCAATCCTCTCATCTGGTTGGCTAAGGATTTCTGGCTGCATAAAATAAATGTGGTGAAGATAACTCCAGGTATGTCTTTGAAAATAGAACAGATGCAGCCTTTCACTGATCAACTTTGATGCAGATGAGGCCATGTCAAAAACAAGACCCATGGTTGAGTTCACGAATGGCACTATTCTCACCTGCCAGATGCTACAAAACATCTGCAGGGATCTGAGAAAAAAACAGAAATATCAGGCAAGCATTGGACTATTTCCCCAGCCTGCATCCATGCCCAAGATCTGTGCAGCACCCAGCCAGTGGTGTGCCCTGCCAAGCAAATGTGCTGATTATAGGCATTGCAAGTACTATCAAGATGGCAGTGATACCACAAGTAGGAATAATGAAGATAAAACTGAAAGTGATCAAGAGGAAGTCAGGCCAGGGTGGGGGTTTGTAGCTGAGATAGAGTATCAATTCAAAGATAACATGGAGTGCATGGTACCCTCACCGGTCCCTCCCATTGCTCAGGAGGATGGACATGAATGGTCAGCTTCCCAATGTGACTGGCTTGCTGCCCCACATGCAGACCCATGCCTAATCATATCAGAGGCACTAGAAACCTATGAGCCCTGGTGTGATGATATACTTCATGATCTGTCAGGGGATGTGTGATTCTTATCCTGCAAATAGATGTGAATCACCTTGCAAAATGCTCAATACTGTGTGCATCCTTAATCTGACCCCAGAAATGCATCTCAATATGGGGCTATAACTCCATTAGCACCCACTTCCATACTTAGTAAATTGCATGGATGGATGCACACTGTGAATAGTGCATATAGGTAGTGTGAGTTGCACTGTAAGTACTGTACAGGCATAGCCATGTGTGGCTTGCTTCCTTTGCTTTCTTTTCTTGATAGTATATATAGGGTAGGGTAAACCCTTATATATCCTCAGATCTGATCTCTGAGGATTCCCCCATAATCCTAGTCATTGATCTGAAGCATTCCTCATATTGTGATTCACACAAATCACAGCTAGCTTGACTTGAACTTGCTTGTGTATTGGTGAATGTGATGTTTAGCCCTTTGCATACTATCTACTTGATTGGGTTTGAGGTTACTTGCCCTATTTGCACCTGCACTCACTCTGCTTGTACATGTGCTCTTGGTCTCACCTGTTTGGAAACACAATCATTGCTTTGCTAGGATTGTGTTGCCCTCACAAATATATACTTGCCTTTTTGGGATAAAAGTATTTTGGCATAATAATAAACATAATCAGGTACTTATGCATTCTTTAATCAGACTTATTCAATAATCATAGGATTCTCAAGTGATGGCCCAGGCCCCTCCTTAAGCTTTTCTTCTTTTAGTTTCTTCACTTTTGCCTTGATGATCTTCAGAAAAAAATCAGTGACTATATAAGACTTAGTGACAGAGAAAATAGTAGTGAGAATAGGGACATACTTTCTCTTTCATTCCTCCACACCTCTTTAATCACAAAAGCTCCCTGCTGCTTCAAACTCCTAATTATCAGACCCTCTCCCAGCAAAACATTCTTCTTTAGTGGCTGGAAAACGATTGGACTCTCTGGCTGCAGAATTTTCTTCTTCAGAGACTATAAATATCATTAGCAGTGCTGTTGTGGTGTTAGGGAAAGCAGTATACCTGTGTGCTGCCCTTTACCTTGCCCATGCTGTTGGTGTTTGAAAAAAGTGCTATATGCTGCCAGCAATGACAGGGATGGAATGCCCTGGTGCCTGGGGTCTTCTGCATAGCCACACCCCATAATTGAGTGTAATTGATTATCATTCCATACTTTCTGGGTCAGGTGCACTTCAGCTTTCCAGCTGTGAATGGACCCTGGGTTGCTGATGAACTGACATGATTATGTGATGACACCTAACCAAGCAGGTATTTGCCTTCAACCATTCTTTGTTGTTTCATGCTCTTCACCTGTCCATGATTTTGCAGCACACTCTGCCAAGAGCTCATTGGCTTGTGCACCAGTAAGTACTCCAGAGTCCTGGAGACAGACATTCTTGATCCTGCAACATCTGGAAAGGTGGTCAACTGTCTCTTCAAGAAGCTGCACTTGTCCAGTCAAGAGTGTCATGCAATGGTCTTGCTCAATGGCATGCTTTGCAAGCTAGTTAATTGATGCATAGATTGAGGTAGGTGAGCTCCCCTGATGCTGGGCAATCCTGTTCTTGATCAGTGTTGCTTGGGAGGCAGTCTCTGCTGTGGTCTTTGGTGTTTGCGAGACCCATGGCTGCTCCAGTTCTTCATCAACTGGCAGAAGTGTAGGCTTCTGTGGATGTAATGTGAGCTTTGATATGACTGCCTGTGCATTCAGAGGCACCAGACCAGCACCTCTGAATCCACTCTTAATATTTTGAACTGTGAATGCCAATGCAAATGCAGTGTGGAATGTGGCAAAGAAGTCAGGCTTTGTGATGCTTGTGATGCCGCACTGTGAGAGCCAAGGGATCTGGTTGCAGTATGCCTGCTTCAAGGCCCGAAGACACTGACATTGAGAGGCTGAGTATAGTGTGATGAGTGTGGCAGTAGGCAGAGGGGGACAATATTGTGATCCTTGCAATACTAGTTAAACTCGACTGTGACATGGCTCCTATGACCATTGAGGACCAGCATGCGGTATTGACCAATCCTGTGGTTTTCAGTACACTTGTTGAAGTGCATAAGCCATTCCAGACCAGTAGTGTTGTCTGTCCAGCCTTTGTTGGTGGGTTTGACAACCCAATCCTCTGGGATGTTGTTGTCCGCATACCATGTTGCAAGGTGGTGCCACCCAAGCACACAAAGAAAAGGGGGGAGGAGGTTCCCATCTGCTGCAATGCAGCAGATAGCTGTTGCCCACTCCCGGTTCCCTGGCTGGATAGCCTTTGGCTGGGCTGTCCATTCACTGCTTATCACAACCATTGTCGCTCTGATCATGCCCATGGCAAAGCTGGTCTCATCAAAGTTATAGAAATCGCCTGGCTGAACATTGCATATTGGTCACAAGCCGGAACCATGTAGCGTACACTTGTGGATCTTCCTGCCGTGCTCTCTGGTAGTCAAGGGGACGGGAGAGCTGAGTCTTGATCTCTGGTCGTCGTCGGATGAACCAGTCTGCCCATGCCACCCCGACCTTCAACCCTCCTCTCTTTGCAAGCAATAGATCCGCCATCCCTTCCAAATCTCCCTTTCACACTGGAAACCCCTGCTCCTCCAGCCTCAGCACATACTCAATGACCACCCTCTCCTCGGTTGCTGTCAACTTGGCATGCGGACTATGTGTATCTGTGTGTGCTTTGACACCAGCCATTCTGTGCTGCAGTGTTGAGTTCGACATGTTGTACTGCCTTGCAGCCTCTCGAATAGACAATGCTGGATTGGTCTTCATAGCGGCAAAAGCTAAGAGCACTCGGTGCTCATTGGAGGAGGGAGGCATGGGTACAACGGAGATGCATGACGATCATGTATTACAGGGTCCGTGATGTGACCCACTCACTGCTGTGACCCGCTTTCTGCTAAACTACGTTAGTCATATGACTACTGTTGGATTCGAACGATGGAGGGGGGGGGGGGGGG
>NW_024467211.1:687131-689223 GCF_000292625.1 Dacryopinax primogenitus | reverse complement strand
GGGGGGGGGGGGGGGGGGGGGGGGGGGGGGGGGTTTGGCAGCTCGTGCTCGGAAAGTTGACCACTTGTGCTTGCTTGCTTGTTTTGAGGTATCGGATCAAGATACCCTCAGGAGGCCTCTGGAATTGAGCGATAGCAATAGCAGTAGCAATAACAACGTGAGACGATAATCATGACCAATGTTGAACAATGGGACATAAGACCCGTACCGTACCGTACAGCACGCTTGGGAGGTACCAGGTTGCCGATAGGGCCACTTGGAATTGGTTTGCTTGCTTGATTTGAGGTATCAGATAACGATAGAGAGATAAAGATAGAAGTAAGAATATCGAATTCCGAGTTCCAGCTCGGTCTATGCGCATCCACCAGGGAGAGCGCCGACCCATACGCCATACGCTTCCAAGAGCTTGTTCCACTCCCCCTTCCCTTCCCCCATATGCATCCTCTTGCTCCGCGTGCTAGCTAACGACCCTCCCTCCCAGCCAAGGGAGTACCTTTTCCCCCAGTTCCTTTGCCCAGGGCCAGAGCGCCCACCAGCCTGCTGCGAAAACGACGCCCCAGAGTGCGCCTCCCAGTACTTGAGGCAGCGTATGATGTCCCATTGTGATCCTGCTCGCGGCAACAGCTAGCGCATAGGGGACGTACAATCCCGGCAGGGCGAGGCGGAGCCACTCGGGTGGGGAGGCAGGAGTGGGAAGGAGCGGGAGAGGGAGGAATGAGAGGGCGGTGAAGGATAGGAAGAGGGAGGAGAGTGTGAGGTAGAGGGATTGGAACGCCATTGCGCTTGTGTGGGTTGAGGGCATGCCGTATGTCAATGGGCGTGGGGAGCCTGGAGGTCGAGGATGGCGGAGGAGACGTTTGAGTGCTTTGGCTAGCGCGTAGTGAGGGTTAGCGGTTACTGGTAGGGACAGGGCAGGGGGGGGGGGGGGTGTACCGGATAAAGAGCACAAGAGAGTTCCTATTCCGAAGTATGCAGCGTGGAATGAACGAGTGAGGATGACGTAGAGGAACGTGCCTGTGCTGACGAGGATGTTGGCCTGTGATTTGGGTGAGTGGGTAGAGGGAGGGAGGGAGTGAGAGATACTTTGGATAGAGGGAGGAGGTACCATGGGGATTTGACGGTCATTGTGAGGTGAAGAATGGGGAATGATGATGACGATTGATGGGGTATTAGTAGGATATCATCATGACGTTATCGTTCCATAGAACCAACACAGGGGGTGTAGCATCATCCACCAAGCGGGCCGATCGAGAGAGAAGAGTGAGATCGACCCTGTCAAGCACGTGGGGCAACAAAGGAACAAAAGTGATCTACCTGGTCAGTTCACTCTTCACCTTACTACTCTCTCTTTCACTCACTCGGCAGGTCCGACTTTCACTGCTTTACTTTACTCTCACTCAACACTTCACACTCAGACGCAATACAGAATGAGACTACCTTGCATGTCCCTCCTCCTCCTTCCCTTCCTCACCCTATCCCTCGCAGCTCCCAACAGACGAGCAACAACATGCAACGGTTCACCCCTCGTCAGTCCTCCCCTCCCCTCCCTCCCACAAGCACTCCCTAACCCCTTCCAGCTATGCTCCCGCCAATACAGCAACATCACCTTCATAGGAGCACACGACTCTTTCGCTCTCTCCCCCTCTCTCGCAGGCAATCAGGACTACGACCTAACCCAGCAACTCACAGACGGTATCCGGATGCTGCAGAACCAGGCTCACTCCGCGAACAACACGATCGAGCTCTGTCACACCTCTTGTTCCTTGCTAGACGGCGGCTCGCTCGCGATTTATTTAGGGAAACTCAAGGTTTGGCTAGACGCGAACCCCGGGGAGGTAGTCACCCTCCTGTTGGTAAACAACGACGACCTCCCCGTCTCCCAATTCGGCGCGGTACTCCAGTCTGTGGGACTGGACACTGTCTCTTTCAACCCTGGGAAAGCGAGTTTGACACTTCAGGAATGGCCCACTCTGGGGCAGATGCTCGATCAGGGGACGAGGCTGGTGACGTTCATGGATACGAACGCGGATTTCCAGAGCGTGCCTTACATTCTTGATGGTTCGTCCCCCCCCCCCCCCCCCCCCCCCCCACC
>NW_024467211.1:640638-687111 GCF_000292625.1 Dacryopinax primogenitus | reverse complement strand
CCCCCCCCCCCCCCTCGTCCCAAAACTCAACCAAAATTAACTCACTCCAGAATTCTCAAACATGTGGGAAACAGCTTTCGACGTCACCACCACTTTTGACTGCGTCGTCAACCGCACCCATGGGGATCCCACAACCCAGCTCAGCACCATAAACCATTTTCTCGATATCGGCACCACGATCGCAGGAATAGGGATAACGATGCCCGACAAGCCTGCTCTCCCGCAAACGAACGCTGTTTCCGGCCCAAACTCACTCGGGGCCCAAGCACAGGAATGCGTGGCTGAGAATGGGAGAGCACCGAATTTTTTGTTGGTGGATTATTATGAGGTTGGGGGAGGGAGCGTTTTTGAAGTCGCGGCGGAGCTGAATGGGATCCCGTATTCTCAGGGAGTTATTGCTAGTGTTCCGGGGACGGCGGGCGGGACGGGGACGGGGGGGACGGGGACCGGGGGGACGGCAACAACGCTGGCGGGGGGGAGGGAGACGAGCGTGCCTTTGAGTGGGGCGGGGCGAGTGGGCGTGAGTATGAGTATGAGTATGGCGTTGGCGTTGAGCCTGGGGCTGGGGGTTTGGGCGGTGCTGTAGCGTGGAGTGTGGGCTGTGGGTTGGATGGTCGGATGTTGGATGGGTGGATGGTTGGATGTTGGATGGGTGGTGGATGGACGGACGGACGGACTCCTATCGGACAGCCTATAGATGTGGATGGACACTGGTCTGATACATCGATATCCTGATGTAAGTAGCTATAACCTATGGCCCTAGTACTGGGCCTGCATTCTACTGCTCCATGCCCGTCACGGTGTTGGACACTACATACTGTGTATGTAGCTGGGCGGGTTCCTGCCCCGTTAAGGAAAGGAAGGAAAGGAAGGAAAGGACAGAACATGCATATGATTCATGTTGTGCGCGTTTGCGTCGCTCTCGGATCGGTTTGGGCTTTCATCCGATGGAGAGCTAGGATGTATGCATATGCATCGATATCTCTCATGGGAGCTGTCTATCTGGTCATAAAGAGAAGTGAAAAGGGACAAGGGACCAGGAGCAACTCGAAAGCTTAAGGATACCGATCCTTCCGAGTCGTCGGTCCGATCGGCTCCCGAGCTGGAACCCGAGGCCCAATATGTATCATTCCGGGCCCTCTGAAACTTCTCGTATTACCCCAAGAACCCAATGGAGCTACATGTAGCTGCTAGCCTGTTCTCAGATGTTGCTTCCTGGTGTATCCCAGCAGGGGCGATGGTCCGATGACTGCATCTGCAGGTTTGTCAGAATATTGTTCGATCGACTCGGGTCACGGCATGAGGAGGTGGAGGAGGTGGATGCCACGTTGCAGCCTCCTGCACGGTGACCGTTCCTCACTGCTTCTGCTTCTGCCTACTTTGAAAACGAACACTAATATGAATATTGCCGGGTTGCTTATTGCTCTGTACATGTTATTTATCGGCGGTGGACCCAGGAAGAATGCAGCGCGCTGTTATACACGCGGGATGGGATGATACTTGATACTCTTGCTCTTGCTCCATGTCGGTGTTGGACAATAAGGACAAGCTCTTGTTCCCTCCCTAGCAAAGAAGAGTCGTCAGAGCTTGTCCATACTGTACGCGTCTGCGGCCCGAGACGCACGCTGTTCGCTCTCCGAGTTGGCTTGCAAATGTCTCTTGCTTTCTTCCGACCTGCGAGAATGTCACCATCTTTGATCTATCTAAATGGTCATAAACATTCTATGCTTGAACTGCCACTGGACGACACCGCGGCCGCCCTGCCACAAGCCCCCAACCTGCCTGACGTCACAGACAACTCAGGCGATCATACGAACATCCATCAGGAGCCAGGGTGATCTCATGCCTGTATATCCGAGTGGGTTGGCTGTTCCACTCCAGTGCGCTGGGCTGTGGCTGTAGCGGCCATCAACGCTACCTAGTCTAAGCTCTTGAACGCCCGCGGACGGGAGACCAGAGTTGTGTCTTGATCTCTAATCGACGCCACGGAGCCACGGAGGGCGGAGATGCTTCTGACGAACCCACCGACGCACCCGGTATCATCGTCCGGCCCTTGTATATGCGTCCCCTCGACTTTTTCAAATGGGAGCACAGGCCGGGCGTGACGCTCATTGGCGACGCTGCCCATCTCATGACACCCTTCGCGGGGGAAGGAGCGAACATGACGATGATCGATGATGCCGAACTCGCTCAAGCCCTGCACTCCTCCTTGCTCTCCGCAAGGCACCTCCCCATCGCAGGCGGACGTCCTCCAAGCGCTTGAAAAAGCGGTGCGAGAATATGAGAACCACATGTTTCCCAGAGCGGAGGAGGCAATGCGCGATACCTTTGAGAGCATGGAGGCGTTCATGAACGATGATGCGCCCGAGAGCGCGGTGAAGTTCTTTAAGGACTCGGTTGCGAGGGCTATGGAAGCTATGGCTGCTGCTCATGGGTGGAGGGTCAACGTGAGTACCTCTGGAGATTGAACGTGAAGGGCGGGAAAGGAGTCGGAGAGATATAAACTTCTCGGCGTATCACTTTCGGTTTGTTTTCTTCTCCCTATTATTCTGAGATAAAATAAAACTTGAAAAGATACTGTCGTGATACCTTCCCTTGATAAATAGTGAATATATAGGTAAACAATGCTATACACGGATAGACACCACCAGTTTTGCAGATGAAGGCTTGTGGGGTACATGAGTGAATGACTGATGGCTCCGGCCTTCAGACAAATTGGAACTCAAACCTAACCCGAGAAATCCTAACTCCACTGGACTCGAATATCCATGCCCTTGATCACCGAGTAATCTATAGGCATGGGAGGACACTGCAACTGCCCTGCATCAAGCCGCCTAACCTGCCAGTCGTCACGGACAACTGAGACGATCATACGGACATCCATCGAAAGCCAGGGCGATATCTATACCTGTGCATCCGAGCAGCTCGGCTGTTCCACTGTAATTCGACGGGCTGTGGTTGTGGCGGCCGCCAACCCTCCTAATCTGGTCTTGAACGTCGGCGGACGGGAGCCTCCCTGGGGAAGTTGTGTCTATGGGGTGACATGCCGAGGAGAGCCGATACTTGCGGGGGGAAAGCACCAATTCAGCGTTCTTGATCAGATCGATCCGAAATAAAGCCAGAAGACAATGTAGATTCGCGCTCAAGAAGGGAAGAGAAGAGAGAATGCGGAACTTGGACGGTTGATTTTCATCAGTCGGAGCTGATCCCGGAACAGGTATCTGATACCTCAGAGGAAGCATGAAACCAAACTGAACCAGCGCATGCGTGCCCATCGAGCTCAGCGACTGCTCTGAAGCGAGCTCCATCTGCGGGGGACTCGAAAGCTCCTCACCGCACAACCGTTGAACCTTTCTGTCTTGTGCGCCGACGCCCAAGGGACGTCGTTCTGGATTCTGATGTGCTCCACATTTGACTCCCGGTCGTTCAGATGATGCAGTATGGTTGGGTATTTCGTTGGGAGAGACTTGCCGGGGATGAAAGGGGAAAGGGAAGGACAAAGCATCCTCCTCCTTCCAGGTCCACCTCGGCTCCCGAGCTATAACCCGATGTCGTGTCCGAAAGCGGAGTCTTCAGCTTCTGCTTCTCGTGCACCCAAGTACCCAAGTGGTGCTATCGAGCCACTAGCGCAATCCCAGAGCCCTTTATTAGTCCTTCCTCCAAACCGAGAACAGGTGGACGTGCATCCTCGTGGCGCTGGTGACGGTTCACCGTCTGCAATGCATCCGCCGGTTCCTCAGGTACGGCAGAATGTTCGACCGGGCTCGGATGCAGTCTCCCACAAGGACGGCCATGCCACGTAGCAGCCTCCTGCACGGGGGTGACCATTCTTCACTGCCTCTGCTTCTACTTTGAAACCGAACACGAACACGAATGCGTGTTAATTTCCGGGTTGCTTCTTATCTCGGCGGTGAACCCAAGAAGGGTGCTGTGAATGTTGTTATACACGTGGAATGGGACGATACTTGATACTGTTGCTCTTGCTATACCCGTGTTGGACAATGAGGACAAGTTCTTGTTCCCTCCTGGCGAAGAAGAGGAGTCGGAACTTGGTTCATGCTGTGTACGCGTTTGTGGCCTGAGATGCGCGTTGTTCGCTCTCGGCTTGCAATTGTCTCTTGCTTTATTCCTACCTGCAAGAATATCACTATATTTGATCTATCCAAATGGTCACAAACATGTCGATGCTTGAACTGCCACTGGAGGACACCGCGGCCGCCCTGCCACAAGCCGCCCGTCCCTGCCGGTCGTCCGAGACAACTTACCGGATCATACAGATATCCATCGGCGCCAGGGCGATGTCTCTGTACCTCGGCACACGAGCGGGCTCATATGCGACGGGCTGTGGCTGTAGCGGCCGACCTTCCCTAGTCTAGGTTCTTGAACGTGGGCGGACGGGAGACCGGAGTTTGCGTCTATTGCGGAGATCGATTTCATGAGAGATGATGACGCCCATCATGTGGAGCTGATACTTGCGCGTGGGAAACCAACAACGCGACATTCTCGATCAACGCTATGAATTACGCAAGAACACAAGTAGATTCGCGCTCAAGAAGGGAAAAGAAGAAGACTGCGGAACTCGTACAGCGGGTTCGTCAATGTTCTGGATTTCTTCAGCTGAGTCT
Source organism: Dacryopinax primogenitus (assembly GCF_000292625.1). Taxonomy (NCBI): domain Eukaryota; kingdom Fungi; phylum Basidiomycota; class Dacrymycetes; order Dacrymycetales; family Dacrymycetaceae; genus Dacryopinax; species Dacryopinax primogenitus. The sequence goes on along the minus strand of NW_024467211.1, from coordinate 682,486 downwards.
GCCGAGTGTACCGGATGTTACATACGCCCCTTGGGCCTATAAAGATGTGCTCATTTTCAGTTTCCTACAACGGCTATCAAGCACATACCCGAATCAATGAGCGCTAAAGAAATTTGGTACCTTTCCCGCTCTCAAAGGTAACCTCTCTTCCCACCTTCCTCGTTGCGTCCTCACCTCACTCCAGGCTATCATCCTCGTCAGTACTGGGACGATCCTCTATGCCCTCCTCACGCGCTCGTTCCATGCTGCCTACTTCACCCTCGGCACTCTTTTGTGCTCTCTCTCCGGTCTGTCGTCCCTCCTTCTTTTCTTCTTCCCCTTTCACCTCTAACTCCCCCTAGCTAAGGCTCTCAAACGACTCCTACGCCATCCCCGACCTCCAGGCTCCCGCCGCCCCTACAGGTATGGCATGCCCTCAGCCCACACAAGCACTATGGCCTTCCAATCCCTCTACCTAACGCTCTCGTCCCTCTTCCTTTCCTTCTCCGCGCTCTCCATCCTCCCAATTCCGCTTCTTCCCAGCCCATCCGCTCCTCCAAGCTGGCTCCGCCTCACCCTCCCCGCCCTATACCTCCCCTACGCCCTAGCGGTAGCCTCGAGCCGCATCACGTTGGGACATCATACACTCCCCCAAGTCCTTGTCGGCGCACTCTGGGGAATCATCTTCGCAGCAGCTTGGTGGTCCCTCTGGCCCTCCATGAAGACGGAAGTGGAGGAGAAGGTGCTACCCCATTTGGGGGGTTGGGTCGTTAGCTAGTTCGATTGCGGGGTGGGGGTGGGGGAAGCGACAATCGCCTTTTAAGCAGGTCGGCTGGAACTCGATGTTTTCTTTATCTGGTGTATCAGTGCTTCAATCCAGAAATCAAGTGGTCGATATTCTTGAGCTGTTAGCGCCAGCTGACAGAGCCCGTTACCCCACAGATCCACATTCCTTTATCTACCGCCTCGGGTACCGTGTTCGTGTTTTCCTGTCGGTCCAGCATATTGTTCCCAGTCGGACAGTCTCGGCACGGGAACGCCCGAAACAACTGAAGGAAAGGGGTTTCTGGTGCTTTTACGGATAACAAAACACAAGCAGGCCGACGGTAGGGACCATCACTTCAGTATCTTGAATAAGAAGGTACAATTAAATGGTGCATAGATTGCTTCTTCTCACCCCGCCGACCTTTTGTTGAGCAAGTTCTATCCTCGGTATTGGTATGTTCTCCGTGATATCCCCGGTTTGGAAGAATATTTTCCCTGCTCGGATCTGGGATGGGTGTCTCGGAAAGTTGCGAAAACCGGTCGGAAGCCGAAGTATGAGGACATGACTATTCAACGATGACAATATACTGACAGCATACGTACTCTAGGAATCATTCAAACTAAAGAAAGCCCTCTTGCGCTAACATTCTCAGCGCCGTTCGTACAAGCGGCGGTTTGCGACCTCATACGCGCAATACACATTGTCTGTTCGACTTGCGCCTGCATCGAAATCAAACTTCAAACTTCGAGAATATCATTATCTTTAGTATATGGTATTTATTGAACACGCTCATGTATCCTTGCACCGCTGCTATGGAAGAAGAAAATAGCAACCAATCCGCCACAAAGCGCGCATCTCTGCCGGTCGTCAGAGATTAACTGTGATAACTTTACTGTCATCAATCGGCAGGGTGATATCTTACGCCTCGGCACCTGAGCCGGTTTGGACTTACAACTCACTCGTGGGATGTGCTGCAGCGGTCGCCAAGTTGGCTGGTCTATTTTGAGAACGGTGCCGGACGGAGTTGCATCCATGTGGAGATCCATATATGTGTCATGAGAGATATTGAGACGCCCATCGAGTCGTGTTATGTTGCTTGGGCGTCGATAATGAATATCCAGTGTGCCGACTTGTGTCAATCCTTGAACCCATAAATATGTGCCCATGCTTATGTTTTGGTTCCAACAACATCGCATAACGTACCTGCTGTTACGATTCCCAAAATGAAGACTGAGCTCGACACAATCCTCGAGGCCCTATCCACTTGCGCATCTGTCTTACAGGCGGCGCTTGAGGACGAGGGAGCTCCCTCTTTCAGGAGGGACGACCTCTCACACCACCCATGGGACGGCGGCCTTCCAGGTCCTCGGGGCTGGTATGCCCGGAAAGCCATTGTCGGCCTCTGTCAGCGTATCACGACCCTCGTGCAGGATCCTTTTGAACGGTCTCAGATCGATTCCGCGGGCTTCGCTTTGACAGCCTCTTTGCATACGGTGACACAATGCGTTCCACCGACTGTTGCCGAGATTGTACTGGCCAGTGGCAAGAATGGGACGTCTTTGAAAGAGTTAGCAGAAAGAACAGAGCTGAACGAGACCAAGCTGCGTACGTACAATCCCTTGTTCGATTGCTCCTCCTCCAGCTGAGACTGCCAATTAAGGCTCGATGATGCATGTTTTGTGCATTCGAGACTATTTCATGGAGAAGGAAGGAGGGTTCATGGCCCCAACCCGCTCCACTAGGGCACTCCTCCCCGAATCCTACGTCGGCGATATAGCTGGCCTCATGAATGCCGGCATTGCAGCAGCGTCAATGTTGAAGGAGACTGCAAAGTTGCCATCGGACAGTCGGCATCAGGTATGCGTCTCGTCTCACTACTGCACAATGCGTAGCTCAAATTAGATAGACTCCTTTCTCGGCTTACCATGACTTGGGAGTCTTCCAGTGGCTCAAGGAGAATCCGGAGGAATTGGCGCCTTTCAGCCGTGCAATGGACACCATGGAAAAAATGTTGGATCCTGGACTTGTCGTCGACTTGCCAATCGAAGATTTCGGTCCGAACATCACACTTGTCGATATTGGCGGGGGTGTTGGAGGATTGACGATGCAGTTCTTAAAGCGTTACCCTGGTTGGAAGGCAGTCCTGCAAGACCAGAAAGTCGTCATTCCCCAAGCAGAAGCAGTACGTTCCTGTATCAAGCGACCATTGTTTCATCTGGTTGATTTGTGTGTGTGCCAGTTCTGGAGGAAAGAAGCTCCCGAAATCGTAGACGCAGGCAGAGTGACATTCCTGGGGCATAGCTTCTTTGAGCCGTTCCCTCTGCCGCCAGCCCCCGAGGATTGCCCATACGTCTTCATGCTGAAGGATGTCATCCACGACTGGCCTGACGATCTTACTACCAGGATCTTAAAGGTAAGCAGAGAAGAGCAGCATGAACTGGCGCTGAAGTATATCAGAACCTCCTGCCGGCTGCGCTGCCAGGACCCAAGCTCATGATCGTCAATTTTACGCCAAAAGAGCCAGACTCGAGGAAGATCACAATAGAGGAGTTCTTCTACCGCATCGGAAAGCACAATATGGCCGAGATTCAGAAGCCTGACCTTCCTTGCCCGACCTGTTGGGTGTTGGATGGGGTCTTGGCGATGCTTGGGGTACGTCCACTGAAACTGGACCAAGATAAGGAAGCTCACGATCGTTTGTTGGTATCCGATATCGATGTGCTGATGATGATTCTGTGCGGAGCACGTTGCCGCAATGTAACGGATTTCAAGAGCTTGTTGGCGGACGCTTCGTGGAAGTTTGAGAGCAAGACAGATTACCGCGGAGCTACCTCGGTGATCAAGGCCACCCGTGTTTGAGTCCGCTGGGGTTAGGGTTTCTCAGGTTAGGGTTGGCACCTTGTAGTCCCTCTTACTAGACTATACAAACTGTTTGAACCATTTTGCGTTCCACCATTGATTCATCCACCCCACAAGCCTTCGTACCCAGAACTGGTGGTATCAATACGTGTGTATCATTGTTTACCTATATATTCACTACCTATCAAGGGAAGGGAAGGTATCACGATAGCATCTTTTTTTTTGTCTCAGGATATAGTAAAAAAGAAAACGAAACGAAACTGATGCACCCAAATGATTATATCTCCAACTCCTTTCCGCGCTTCACGTTAAACGTCCTGAAGCACTCACTTCGACTCGCCAGCCGCCTGAGCAGCAGCCATAGCCTCCATAGCCCTCGCTATCGACTCCTTGAAGAACCTCACCCCGCTCTGCGGCGCATCATCATTCATGAACGCCTCCATGCTCTCAAAGGTATCGCGCATCGTCTCCTCCGCTCTGGGGAACATGCGGTTCTCATACTCACGAATCGCTTTTTCAAGCGCTTGGAGGACATCCGCCTGCGATGGGGAGGTGCCTGCGGAGAGCAAGGAGGAGAGCAGGGCTTGAGCGAGTTCCGCACCGTCGATCATCGCCATGTTCGCTCCTTCGCCCGCGAAGGGTGTCATGAGATGCGCAGCGTCGCCAATGAGCGTCACGCCCGGCCTGTGTTCCCATTTGAAGGAGTCGAGGGGAAGCATATACAAGGGCCGGACGATGACACCGGGTGCGTCGGTGGGTTCGTCAGAAGCATCCAGAAGTTGGAGAGCGTGGGGGTCCCAGTCAGCGAAGAGGGCACGTAGACCTGGGCGGGCCGCGCGGATAGAGCTAAAGTCCACAGAGCCGGAGTCGGGCCATTCCTCGCTCACACGCATAGCCCAGTAGACACGGACTCGTTCGCCAGAGTTGCGCTGGGCGAAGATACCCTTGTTCTCCGCTGTGAGCATGATCGTCCCCGGACCCACGTACGCGCCGACATGGGGCACGCGGGAGTCACAGCCGCTGATGCGCGTCTCGGCAAAGCTTATTCCAGAGTAGAACGGGCCGACCGGGGTGAGTAACTTGCGCGTGCGAGACCAGGCTCCGTCGGCGCCGACGACGAGGTCGAATTCCTCCGAGGTGCCGTCGGTGAAGGTGAGCATGTGAGAGCTGGGGAGGGCAGTGAGGGAGGAGAGGGATTTGCCCCATTGGATAGTGTTGAGAGGTAGGGAATCGATGAGGATGCTGTTGAGAACTCCGCGGTCGATCTCGGGACGGCCGTCGGGTTCGTCGAATTGATGTGCGTCGATTTCGCTTTCTTCCCCCTGGTTCGGTTTGCCGGGATTTTCACCTGGAGGGGGACCGCCAGGCCCGCTCATAACAACATTGCCATGCTTGTCCATGATCTTCATAGAATCGCCTTCATATCGTCCAAACTTGAGGAACTCGTCCCACACCCCAGCAAGCTTGAGCGCCCGCTGCCCCGTCTCTCCATGCATGTCCAGCGAGCCGCCCTGATCACGCGCCGTACGCGCACTGTCCCGCTCGAAGACGGTGATCTTAGGCGTGAAAGGGAGGGGAGTGGTGCGCAAGAGGTGGGAGAGAACGGCAGCGAGCGTGAGGCCCGAACAGCCGGCGCCGATGATGGCGATACGTGCTGTGGGTGGTGGGGACATGGGTCCTGGGTAACCGCCGATGAAGAAGTGAAGCGTTGTAGCGTTGTAGCGTTGTAAAAGACAGGGTAGGTGCAGCTTGATAGGCTCGGGTTAGAACAGATGTCTGGTGACGATGTCTTGTCTTGCCCGAGTTAAAGTTAAAGATATTTATACCCCATCTGACGAAAAATGACTCATATTCAGTGGGATCGGCAAGGCATTCCCCACCCTTTATCTTCGCTTCCGCCGAGAATGTTCGTATGCCCCGGCAGGCAAACAGTAGGGGAACAGAACCTGGAGAATGCGGAGACTCCCTGCGAGCTGTGCGGCGCAGCGGTTTGGTTGGGGAGGAGACGCCGCCGAGATGAATCGTACGCCACGGAGGGCGGGAGGGTCCTACAGACGGGTTGCTGCGCCGAAATGACACCCGTCAATGAGAGAAGGTATCATTACATAATCATTTAATCACGTGAGTTACACGTGAGCGCGGAGAACAAACGCGTGATGAGAGGAGAAACACCAAACACCACACCACCAGCAACGCGACTCCCTCTCTCCTCGTCGTCTCCCTCTACGCGCTACCACAAGGCGACGACAACGACGACAACAGCGACAACAGCGATCATGACAGTCACCCTCGACCTCTCTACCCTCAGCGCATCCACCTCCCCAGAAGATGCACCTTCAAGACGCATCCTTGCCGCCATCTCACTTGCCGTCGCAAAGTCAAAGCGTATCGTCGTCGTCACTGGCGCCGGTATCTCCTGTTCCTGCGGTATCCCAGTACGTTTCCTCCCCCTTTGTACCACACCACCTAACTCCGCATAGGACTTCCGTTCCTCCGATGGACTATACAACCTCGTCAAGTTGCGCTACCCCGCCACCTTTGTTAAGGGTCGAGACCTATTCGACGCCTCCCTCTTCCGTTCTCCAGATAGCACAGCTCTCTTCTACACCTTCATTGCCGAGCTCAAGAACGCTGTCAACGCTGCTGAGCCAGGAGCGACACACAGGTTCTTGAGGTTACTCGAAGGGAAGGGGAAGCTGCTCCGCAGCTATACACAGAATATCGATGGACTGGAGGAGAGGGCTGGAGTGAGTGGGGCGAGTAAGAGCGTGCCCTCCGCACAACAGGATGAAGACAAGGAGAACCGACCTGCTCGTTCTCCCTCTACCCAGAGTTCCTCTTCTCAGGAATCGAAGCCCAAGCCCAAAGGCAAGAAGCTCAACACAGCGCGCAACGTTCAGCTACACGGGGACATCCACAGTGTCCGCTGCACACTCTGCTCCTATACCTCCCCCTTTTCCACATCCCACACTACCAGTTTCCTATCCGGCGAAGCCCCACCTTGCCCAGCCTGCGTCTCCCGATGTACGTCTTCCGCGCAAAAGCCGCACATATGCTAACCCCACATCCGAACAGCTGAAGCCCGGATAATGCGAGCTGCTCGCCCCCTCCCGCAGGGTTACCTCCGCCCCGCTATCGTTTTGTACGACGAGCCCCATCCCTTGGGCGACGAGATCGGAAAGATGCAAGCGCAGGACGTGGCCCGCGGGCCAGACATGCTCATCATAATGGGTACGAGCCTCAAAGTGCATGGGCTCAAACGGCTTGTGAAAGACTTTGCGAGTGCGGTACATGCGCGTGCCCAGGCCGCTTATGTGGGCAAGGAGGATGGGAGCAGTGGTTCGGTCAAGGCGAAAAAGCAGAACCCGATGCTAGGAAAGGTCATTTTCGTCAACCGGACCCCGCCACCGGCAGAATGGAACGAGGTGATCGATTTCCACGTACAGGGAGAGACAGATACCTGGGTGTTGAGGGTGGAAGAGGAGTGGAGGCGCTCTAGACCTTCGGACTGGGAAGTCCAGACGAAGCTGGATGATACGGTGGGGAAGGTGTTGAAGCCTGCGCTCCGGGTGATGACGAAAGCCCCGCAGAAGAAGCGTGTGAAGAAGGGTATGTTAAACTGTCTTCCGACACGTATGATTGACTGACGGATTCGTTGCTAGCGAATGGGAACTCGAGCGATACGGAAAACATCCCCCTCTCACAGGCGTCCAGCTCGACCAGCTCAAGCAAGACCCTATTCTCCTCCCCTGACGAGAAACCCAAGCCCAAGTCCAGGCCTGCTCCTCTCTCCCCCTCCAAGCGCGCAAACACAGCCTGCCACTATACGGACAGCTCACCGCAAAAACGGTCGAGTCCCAACACGAGCCCGAGCCCAAAGAAGACCCCGCTCGCAGAACGGAGAGGTCAGGCGAACGTCTTCCCTGAACGGGGGATGCTTTTTGGCTCCCCGACGAAAGAGGACGAGTTTGGCGTGGGCGGGTTGTCCTTGACTACCCCGCCTAAGAGGAGGTTGAGATCTAGGGCTGTCGCTCCGGTCAGAGCGTAGGGATCATGTATTGCTTGAAGGAGGTTAAGATCTAGGGCTGTCAGTCCGGTCAGAGCGTAGGGATCATGTATTGTTTGAGGAATTTCGGAGAACGGATCAGGGAAACTCGTCGGAGCTTTCCGCCGTCGTCTGTAGAGTTCAAGGCGGGTTCATGTTATGCAGGAGCAGGACAGTGCGCAGTCTTAGCGAGAAGACGATGTACAATATAATTGGTCTATAATCATGTATGCATGCGATGCGGGAATACCAGCAGTGTTGAACAATAGGTAGCAAAGGGTGTCATAAGATGCGCCGAGTCGCCGATCCCCCCCTGTGCTCCCATTGGAAAAAGTCAAGAGGAACTACATACAACGGCCAGACGATGATCCCCGGCGCTCTACCGTGGCTTTCGATCCCAGGACGGTCGATGCGGCGGCGTACTGTCTCGTCCCGGCCGGAGTCACAGAACAATGGCATCGATGATAGATAGATGACTCCCAAGAAGGACAATGGGCTTGCGAACTGTATCGAGGAACCAAACCTTCCAGTCATTTCTTTGTCGAATCTTGAGACTATCAAGAGGTAATCAGTTACAGAAAAAGTACATGGTTACGTGACTGTACCGAGCTGGCGGAATCCGTCCTGGTTGGTGGTATGATCAGATAGGGGCATTGTCACAACTCGTCCTGACTCGATCAATGAAGCAACAACTCGACCTTCTCTTCGCACACAGCCCTTCCCCCGTCTTGCTCAGAATAAGTTGGGAGAAAAAGGTTGTTTGTTGTTCCTTCTCGGCATAAGGGTTGCTCGCGGGCGGATTTGGCAGAGTCACCCCCGCCAATTATAATGATGACTGTTGTCGTCCCCGACCTCTGCTTTCGGAGTGCTCGTCTTCCCGGTAGGAATTTCTATAAACTCGTAACTCAGGATCAATCCAATCATGAATAAAATTGGCGTTTTACGGACCTTGGCGCGAGTCACGTATGTTATGTACACAATCTACAACAATGACTGTTGTTCTCCGAAAGCACTTATTATCGCCTTTGCCCTCTCGATTCGATTTCCCAACAACTCCTCCTACAACGTAAGTAGTCTTCTAAGACAAATCGGCACCATGTCCTACACATTTTTCGAAGAATGGATCGCGGCCATCAGCTTCTGGTCACAGAAAAGTGCCGATCTCCAACATACCCTCTCACGCATCGATTACACCGCCGACGACCGAACAAAAGCCGAAGTGGAGGCACGAAGCGAAGAAAACAAATGGATGGTGCACGATATCCCTTGGCAAACACGTCCTGGATTCGTTGCGTATGATCGGATTGGCCAGCTCTATAAGTACCTGGACGAACGATATAGGGCCGCAGAGCGAGACTACAACTTTGCTCTCGCATTGGCGTTCGTGGATCGGATCCTGGTGGTATGCCATAAGGCGGCGTCCATGGAACGAGTGAAGGGAAACGAAGGGCTTGCAAGCCAGCAGGACGAACTCAATCGGCGGGCGGGTCACTTTGTCACGGATGCGCCGTGAGTAGCGCTTTCCAATCTGTCCGCGTCGCGTTGCTGATCTGAGAGGACCTAGATGCCGACACGACCACGGTAGAGAACGAATCACCAAATCCCAGAGGTAATCGTCGGCAAACGCCTTCTTGTAGCGGTTTGTCTACGACGGGTTTGAAGAGGGCGGGCCCATGGTTGGGCCTTTTGACTGCACCGAGAAAGCGGACTGGATTGTTAGGTCCAGTCCGGTCAGGGTGTAGGGATCGATCATTGTGTACCGAGATGTCTGCAGTGCGGCCGTAACCCATATTTTAAGTTCTTGTAATGATAGGAAGACGCGGGAATACCAATCAGTTTGTTCCGGCGATGTGGTCTTCTGCAAGTGCACCAGGTACCAAATACAGCATGTCGCTGAACTTCTCGCCAGGTGACTACATCTGCGCACGTCCCGGCCAATCACAACTCACAAGAAGGACAGCAAGCATTAAATAATTGGCTGATTCTGTTCAGCCCGCATGCCTTGTCCGAAGCTCAGATGGTTGCATCACCAATGGACCCTCCATGCGAGGGTTATAAATGCTAGCATGTTGCTGAACACAGAAGGTCGCGATCGTGACATGGCACTCTCCATCTACGTCTTTGCTGGGGTACTGGGGCTTCTTCTTGCCCGCTTGCTGAGCCGGAAGAGATGGAATATGCTGCCCGGTCCTCCTGGCCTGCCCATATTCGGAAACATGCTGCAGCTTCCCAAGGAATTTCTCCTTTGGAAGCTGACCGACTGGTCAAAAGATTATGGTGAGAATTGGTCCGCTACATCCACAGGTCTGGGTTCAGTTCCAGGATCGATCGGTCCTGCATCCAGGGCCGGTTTTTAGCTTGAACGTCGCGGGTCAGCCATGGTTGATCGTCAACAACTGGAAGACCGCAGCCGACATCCTGGATCGGCATTGTGCATCAACATCCGATCGGCCGCCATCGATCAAGACGCAAGAATTTCTGTCAAGGGGTAACGCTATGGCCGCTGAACCCCACGGACCGCTGTGCGTGAATTTTGAAACTGAGCCGATCGATAAGCACTAATGAAGGCGCAGATGGAGATTGTTCAGAAAAGGCACACACGAGAGGTAGGCGAGCATTATCGGATGGCGAGAAAGAGCATTCATCTTCCTCAAGCCTCAATATACGGGCATGTAATGCCTATTTCCCCATGCAACAGGAAGAGGCTGCAAACACAGTTCGAGGCTTGATCGAGCATCCAGAGGTGCCCATTGCAGTGCATATGAGTAGAACGGCCTCATCGGTGGTCTGGCGGGTGCTGTATGGCGGAAATACCCTGGCTCTCAATCAACCTCATGACTCACAGCGGATTGAGGAAACGATGGAGTACCTTCTCAAGGCCGTTATGCCGCTCAACTCCGTGGTGGATCTTTTGCCGTTCTTGGCTCCGATTATACGAAACTCGAAATGGCTGCGGAAGTCGGCTGACGCTTGGTACGAGGAAACGACGGGGATCTTCAATCGATTTTACGACGCAGCCTGCAACTTGAAGGTGAGCAGTCTGTTACTGCACGGTAGAAGGACACTTACAATACGGAGCAACAGTCAGACTCATACAGGTCGACCTGCAAGATATTCCAGGATATGATTGAGAAACATGAGATCACCAAAGTGCAGAGCTCATGGTCGGCAGGCGCCCTCTTGTAAGGCCCGGCTTTGCGTGAATGAACATGTCTCACTATGTCCAAGCATGGCAGGTCAGGACACGACAGCAACGACGATGCAATGGTTCGTACAGGCAATGATGCTCTACCCTGAAGTGGCCAGGAAAGCTCAGGAAGAGTTGAACAAAGTCGTCGGAGATCGACCGCCTACATTCGCTGATAGAGACAATCTGTCATAGATCCAGGCCGTTGGGAAGGAGGTGTTGAGATGGCGACCTTCTGCCCCAGTTAGCATTCCTCATTGGTCCTCTGAGGTGGGTGGTGTTGGCATCTGAATTGGATTTCAGTCTGAGTATGCAAAGGAATTTGAGTACAACGGGTATGTCATACCCAAAGACACTTTCATCATCGACAGTATCTGGTGAGTCCGGAGAAGAGAATGTCAAAGTGGAGGCGCTGAGAGAAATCAGGGGGATCCTTCATGATCCTGAGTTATTCCCGAACCCCTCTACGTTCGATCCAAGCCGATTCCTAGACAGCAATGGCCAGATCCGCAACCCTCCTCCAGACACGCACGACGACTTGCTTGGTTTCGGTCACGGTCGCCGCGTTTGTCCAGGGAAAGACCTCGCGATGAACTCGCTCTTCATTCTCATTGCGACGCTCCTGTGGGCGCTCGACTTCAAGCTGCCTTTAGACGAGACTGGGAAGGAGATTGCCCCGGACCCAATGGGGATGATTGATATAGTTATCGCAGTTCATCCAAAGCCATTCAAGATCAATCCAGTGCCCCGATTTCCGGACGTGCTCGAGAGACTATCCAGCGTGTAACGTGTTGATTGTATTACAGTAGCGCTGGTCGAATGCCATGAGGTCGTCAATCCCTGAGTATGGTCGTGATAGTAGCGTTTTGTTATACTTGCACAATCGAATGTATATGGTTCTTACTGTAATGAAGTCGTAAAGAGAGTACGTTACAAGGCGGTGTGCTCCTCGGCCGAGGCGACGTCATCAGAACAGCCATCGTGGACTCTTTCATCCGCATGATCCCGCCAACGCCCGCAATTGTCCTCCTCGTTGTTGTAGGGTTGCACACAACTCCTAACCTCACGGCGTCTTCTCTCCCGGTCACCATCCTTCCCATCGACTGGGTATTCATATATTCTTCAGTCTGAGACTGCTTGCTGCAGTTGTATTCACGCAATCATGACGACCATAGAGGGCCTCAAGTGGGCGGCGCACGCTGTACAGGGGTTCAGCGCCGAAAAGCCACACGTTCGTCACGTCTCTCTACGCTCCCCTACGCATCCCACTCACACCTGTCGAAGTCGTCTGTGACCGACTGGATTGAGATTCTGTCCTCTGAGAAGTACTCTATCGATGACCTCGATGGCATCCCGGAGCTTGTGGAGAGTGTCAATATCCAAGGCATGGAGGGTACTACCGAGGCAGCCAGGGCGATCAGGAAGAAGCTCAAGTACGGTAACATACACCGTCAATTACGCGCTTTAACTGTATGTTCTACTCTGCATGAATGGCGGGCGATGGTACTCAGTTTGATGCACAGATCCTCAAAGCACTGGTAGAGAACTGTGGTCCTCGCTTTCGCAGTATGTCTGCGCCATTTGTCCCCCCCCGTCGACCGCTCACTCCTAATCAGCTGGGTTTGCAAATGCCCAGTTCTGCGACCGTATCAAGCTGATGGCGGCTGATCCTATGACGGACGAGAGCGTCAAGAAACGGTTACTTGCTTTGTTGGCGTCGTGGCATAGGCTGTTCAAGGATGATCCGAAGATGAAGACCGTCGCCGATCTGTACATCGCATGCGGAGGAGGCAAGGGAAAGACGGTGGCTCATGTGAGCGCTATTTTGGAAATCAAAAAAGCTGTTTACTGAACGTGGATGTTCAGCACGAGAGGAGCAGCACCCGTGACTCGGCCACTTTGTCAAACGTGTCGGCGTCTCCTCCCAACTCGGCGCGTGATTTCGATGGCTACGATGGTCAGACTCTCTGGGAGCGGCAGCAGCGCATCGAGCAAGAGGAAGCTCGGTTGCGGCAGGAGCGGGAGCGGAAGCGCCGTGAGGACGACAAGCGCAAGTTGCAGGAGGAGAAGAAAGCCATTGCCCGCGAACGTGAAGAGTTGGCGAAGGAGAAGATCAGGGTTAAGATGGAGCGTGAGAAGGCGGCTGCTGACGCTAAGAAAGCGAAGGAGCCACCTAAGGCTAAGAGGCCGCCTTTCAACTATGAGAAGGTGCGGATTCGCAGAAGTGTCTATCGGCATTTGTAACTGATGTCTATGCAGGAGAAGCCCAACATCCTCAACTCTATCGCGACGGCCTCACAGTGTTCCAACAACCTCATCAATGCGCTCAAGCTTGTGAACCGGGAGAAAGAGACAGTGCAGGCCAATCCAAGGGTGCAGGATACACTGCAGAAAGCCAAGCTCGCGCGGCGCCAGATCGTGCGCTACATCCAGCTCACTGAGAACGAGGAAGTGATCGGTACTCTACTGGAGACGAACGAGCGGATCATCTCGTCGATCTTCCTGTATGACCAGATGTGCAAGCCTGCGGAACACGATAGCGACGAGGAACGCGGTGCTGCTGAAGCTGCTAAGGATCCGGCTGAAGCTGCTCGCGCTCGTGTGGAGGCTCGCGGTGCTCGCGAGACGGAACTCGACAAGCTCCAGATCAAGCAGCGCGAACGGGTCGAGCGAGTGAACTCCATGCGCGACATGCATGGCGAGCGGCCTGCACGTCGGTCTCGCGCTTCTCACACGCAAGACGAGTATGTGCACCCGGATCTACGCGACCTCTCCTTCGGCCCTATTGCGGGCAGGAACAGCCTCCCTGAACCCCTGAGGCCGAGTGAGGACAGCGACGACGATCGCCAGGCTGGGCTGAGCGACTACTCTGACTACGATAGCGAGGATGAGAGGTACGGCTCCGGGTCGCATCACACGCATTCGCGCCAGGCGAGCACGAGCAGCCAGGCAAGATATGATACGAATACAAGCAATGGGAATGGGAAGAATCTTGGCTCTGGTTCTGCCCCGGCTGGCGGGTCGGGCTTGTTGGTTGATCTGAGTGACCCGTTCGCTGACCCGGACGAGGGTGTCTCCACACCGGGCATCGCGGATAAGAAACCAATTTGGTGAGTGGTGGCTCCTACCCCGCTGATTGATATTCTGATAGCGGATATAGGGCGGAGTGAGAACAGTGGTTGATCATCCCGGAAGAGGGATACGATTGGATTTCATTTTCTTCATGACTCCATTTTTTCACGATGAGTTCGAGTTCACATATGCACTGATGGGGCGGTACAGTATGGGTCTGACAATGATGAAGATGCGAGGAACAAGAGAAATAATAAATAACGGAAATTTGTTGTTGTAGTATGCTGTATACCTGAGGATTATCGAAACAGAAACAGAACTGGCAGAAACTGAAGCTGATGAAAGCGGGGTTATGGAACATACGCGAAGAGGTGGGAGGTAAAGAAGAAACGGGGGTTGTTACGGACCCCAGTGACCTTAACTTCCGAAAGAGACCGTGTGGTTCGGTTTCTCTGAAACGGTCGGATGTTCCACCTGGAATGTATTCAAGTCAACACAGTTCACAATTCTCTGATTGTCTAGGTCATTGTCGCACGTTCCCACATGCACTCGAGTCCACAGTTCACAGTTCTCCCGACTTGGAACGATCATGAGTATGTTTCTTCACCGTTCTGTAGAGAAAGACTAGCGAGTATAAATAACCGCCTAGAAGACGGGCGCAGCAGCCACTAAATTTATCCGCGAGGACTGAGGGGCTTAGTGCTGCGTTGTTACTGGAGCGCGTGAGGACGCTGACTACGGTGTTTGGGGGATTGTGAGAAATATTGGACAAGTGGGTCGATGTTGTCAAGTTGCAAGGGGGGACGGTGCGCATGGAATGAAATTGAATGAAAGCATGTGGCGGTCACCAGCCAAGGCACAAAAGCGGGTATGGAGTGAGCGGAAGCAAGTGATGTATCGTTTAGCGGGAGTAAATGCACGTGAGGGTGAATGAAAGGGAAACTCCAATGCAGAAAGGGTAAAGGGGGAATGAAGTGAAGCAGTGAGGTAAGACGACGGCGACGAGTTTTCGACGTCGATCTCTCTCTTGGTCACACTCTTCACACCGCCCTCACCGTCTTCCCCGTTCAATTCCAACAATGCCCTCAAAGTCCGCTTACCCTTTCACCGCTTCCTCCTCCTCTTCTTCATCAGCCCGTCCACCACCACCACCCAAAACAAACCTCAACGCCGCACGACTACCCATCACCGTAAACCCCGTCACTCCAGAGCGCAGGCAGCTCGACCCTTCCCCTTCTAGCACTTCATCTTCCTCTTCACGCAACCCTTTCACCCGCTCACCAGCAACCCCTTCACCCATGGGAGGGAGGAACACAGTCACCAACAGGCCGTATGGCGGCACCCCCTCCCCGGCTAATTCCAGCACACATCTTATGCCACCAGGAGGACTCAACTCAGCAGCGAGCAGCACTTCAAGCCTATTGTCAAGCACTAGTACTGCTCTCCGTCCTCAACCAACAAATGGCGCTACACCTCGTGCAGCCCTTAGCGCACCTCCACAAGCTGTACGTCCTCCCTTCTCCCAGTTATTGCCCGACTAACGCAAACGTCCAGAGCCCTAAATCATTAGCAGCAGCATCCTCTATATCAGACAAGTTCTCCCTATCCCCCGACCCCTCTTCATGGGGTGGGAACCTCAGCATGGCAGACCGGGAGTCGGATGACTACCTACACAACCCTGATCCGAAACGAGACAGGAAGAACGATAGAGGGGGGACGATGTTCACTGCTCGAGGGATTGTCAACCTAGGGTGTCTGTTCATCATGGCTGCGGGTCTTATCGCGCTCTTGTGAGTAGTACCATTCTGGGGTTGTTGGATACTGACGTGAATGCTCTGTGCAGTGCGGGATATCCCATCATCTCATTCTTCACTACCAACCATCAGAAGACCCAAGGCGGCTTCAACCTCGGAGGGATAAACATGACGGGTCAAGTACCTGAGATCACTGGTGCTCTGGGCCTGGTGGACACCCAGACACCCGATTCGGCCAAGAGTCATACAGGGTGGATGGATCAGAGCCCGTATGAGCTGGTCTTCAGCGACGAGTTTAACGTTGATGGGCGATCTTTCTACCCGGGTGATGACCCGTACTGGGAGGCAGTCAACCTGCATTATTGGTTTGTGGTATGCAATTGGTCTCCTAATTGGCGCTCACCGTATACAGGGAAACGAACAACCTTGAGTGGTATGACCCCGCAGCGATCACGACCACTGGCGGGAACCTCAAGATCTGGCTTAACAAGACGCGTAACCACAACCTCAACTACATGGGTGGGATGATGAGCACATGGAACAAGTTTTGCTTTACGGGAGGTTACATCGAAGGTTTGTTATTGTGCATACTCGATATATGCGCGTGCTCATATCCGATCCTCGTTCAGTATCAGTCTCCTTGCCTGGTGATCCGACGGTCTGGGGTCTCTGGCCTGCTATATGGACGATGGGCAACCTCGGTCGTGCAGGGTACGGCGCGTCCCTAGATGGGATGTGGCCCTACACCTATACGACATGCGACGTCGGTACACTCGCGAACCAGACGCTAAACGACCAGCCCGTAGATGCACTCACGACCGGTGACCCGAACTGGAACGGAGCGCTCTCCTTCCTCCCTGGTCAGAGGCTCAGCGCCTGCACCTGCCTTGGGGAAGATCATCCGGGACCGGTACTCTCCGATGGGAGCATGGCAGGTCGCTCGGCGCCAGAAATCGATATTCTCGAAGCTCAGGTGTTTCAAGATACACTGACGGGTGCGGTCTCCCAGTCTGTACAGATGGCACCGTTTGATGCGTACTGGCAGGTGTGTTCGAACTGGCCAGCTGATTGGACGTGAAACTGACCGTCTATCACAGTATCCCAATCTCACCGATGCGTACTATAAGATCTACAACCCCGAAGTCACCACGGCAAACACCTACCTCGGTGGAGTATATCAACAAGCCGCTTCCTCCGTAAGCGTGACGAACCAGAACTGCTACACCGGGCATCAGTCGGGTGAAACGGGCTGCTTCGCCGTATACGGCTTCGAGTACGAACCCGGCGACAGCGGGTACATCACTTGGATCAACAACGGCCAGCCGGCATGGACCATCTACCAAGCCGGTATGGGACCAGACGACAATGTCCAGATCAAGAGTAGGAACATCCCGGCGGAACCGATGTACATCCTTGCCAACTTGGGCATATCAGAGAACTTCGGCGCGATCGATTATGACCAACTTGTGTTCCCTGTGTATCTGCTTGTGGATTATGTGCGCGTGTATCAGCGGCAAGGGCAGACGAATATCGGCTGCGACCCGGCTGACCACCCGACTGCGGCGTACATCAACAAGTAAGCTCCCTTGTCTCTCTCCTGTCGTATCCAGAGTTCTGACCAAGGGGAATGTAGGCATATCGAGGCATACTCGAATTGGAACTTGACGACTTGGGACTCGTATGCTCAAGCTTCGGGGTCGGTGTGGCCTAAGAACAAGCTGATCGATACTTGTTGAGAGCGGTTTCCTGCTCTCCTTCCAATCCGATTTGTTCTCCTGCCTTTCACCGTGGCTTCGTCTCCCACGGCCTTGTTTCGTCCATACGCCCTTATACGCCGTCGTTTGCCTCACTTGCATCCACGTACCCGCATAGACACGCTACCGCCAGAGCCGGGGCGTTGTAGCCATACCGCACTCGCACTCCTTCACCGAGTGTTCTGCCCAGCCGACCCACACTGACCCTCGACTCCCACACACCCAGCTCGAATCTCCCCACCCCGATCCACCGAAACAACACAACCTACCAACCAACCTACCGACCACCCAAAAAGACATCTTAACTTTGGCATCTTGTTCGATACGAGCACTCTCATGCATTTACCATTATTAGCCGCAATCATTCACTTCTTTTCCCTCTCACTTTATCCGCTTTTATTCGTTTCCCTCCATCTTTGTTGACTCGCAGTCATTCGCTTGCCTCAACCCAGTCCTTTCACGATCCGATATTTCGTTTCCCTCCTACTTCTCCTATCTACAATCCTCTGAGCAGGAGGATGATACCCTGCTGTCGTTCGCCCTCTGCTGCCAGTGCTTGCGTTATTTGGTGCAGGTGCAGAGGGTGGTTGGTGGTTGATTTGATACCTCTTGTTGGGTCTGTTTTATCGTACTAGTTGCAAAAATTGTATATGCTCGTGCACAATGATGATGGATTTTTATTCGCGGAACGTTGGACACCGTCTTCGAGGTATTAGGGGTGAATGGATGGTTTTGACCTCAGTTGAGGGTCGTTACTCTCAGGCGCACGGTGGACGTGTACAATCTGAGTATTTTGGGCAAGGACAGAGCAGTTATCTGGGAAAGTATATATTCCCTCTCATACCCGTATGGCCTTGATCACCGAGGCAGCCCCGTGATAACCCCTCTTGCTCTCAAACTTCCACGAAGCCCCCTCCAACAAGTCTCTAAAGTGAAAAGTCCGATACCGTACGGCAACGGGATCCGAAAAGGAGTATCATCAGCACGTCCAACACGGAAACTGATACTGTGGAGTTGCGTTCTGGGACGTTTTCAGGCTTATCACGTGACACAGGTCTTGGGAAAAATCAGAGATTGGAAGCCGTTAACTCTCCACCAGTTGAGGTACAGTAATTCTTCCCTCACTTCGATTATATTTCAATGACTGTATCATCAGCTCTTGTAGCGACGGAGCGGACTTGGGACGTAGTGAGGGCATGATCGAATTACTCAATATTGGGCACTTGGCGTAGACCGTCTTTCTCTCAAATTCGCCTAGCTTTAATAACTGACGTAGTCCCACGATAATCGCACCTGCTCTCGAACTTCCACGAAGTGGTTTCTAGCAAGGCCTTCAAGGCCGTGGCCGTGCGACACCGAGATCCTACCAAGAGCATCATCAACATATCGAAGGAGGAAACTGGTGGGTTATCGTGTTAGTATTAGGTTTCTGACTGCGCGGAAGCTAGAGCGCAATGTGCATACCCGAAGCATCGCCGAAGCCCCATCCGACACCCAAAAGATCAGGGAGGGGGATCTTCGCTTCCTGGATCTCTGCCATGCTGTGCTTATCGATACGCCGGAAGAATTCTTCCACTGTCGTCTTAGACGGCTCCGGTTCAGCTGGGGTATAGTTCACGATCATCAGAACCGTCCCTGGAGGTGCTGCGGGTAACAGGTTCTATGTTTATACAGTAAGCCCTCTCATCAGCTGAGCGCTGCCTTTCTTACCTCGAGGATCTTAGCCGCAAGATCGTCAGGCCAATTATGAAGAACACTCTTGATCATGAAGACATATGGACTATCTTCGGGAGCCGGCGGCAGGGGAGCAGGTTCGAAGAAGCTGTGCCCAAGGAAAGTGACTCTACCTGACTCCACAATTTCCGGCACATCTTTCTTCCAGAACTAATGTAAATAATGAGATTCAATGAATCAATTAGAGGAGAGGGAACCTACAGCTTCCATCTGCGGAATGAGGACCTGCTGGTCTTGTAAGACAAGCTTCCAACCAGGGTTCCGTTTCATGAGCTGCATGGACAGTCCTCCGACACCCGATCCAACATCAACGAGCGTAACTTTCGGGCCAAGGTCTTGAACAGGCAAATCGAGCACGAAGCCTGGATCTAAGATTTTCTCAGCAGTATCCATTGCCCGCCCGAAGGGCCTTATCTGCTCAGGATGTGCCTTGACCCAATCGTACAATTCGATGTGATGATATAACGCAAATGGGGACTAAAGCATTTTGATTTAACAGAAGCTCCAAAGTAGTAATAGGTGGCTCACAGAGTGTTGGCTATCAGAGGGTGTCTTTGCAGCCTCCCCTAGCATAGAAGCTGCTGCGGTGCCTGCAACAATAGCCCCAGACAAGTCATCAACAAATGACTCGGGAAGAAGCGCTCGGGTCCACCTGGTCGCGGTAATGTATCCCCCTTCTCTCTCTTTGAAGTAGCCCCACGTGCAGAAAACATGCATCAGCGAATCTTGGATACTATGAGCGACTTGCTTCATTTGGAGAAGTAAAACATGTGGCGCACATAACTTCGTCTCGTTCAGTCCTGTATTCTCAGCCAAATTCTTCATGGCAATGCCCTTGGATCCAGTGGAGAGGACAACCTCTGCAACAGTCGGTCGAGTTCTTGTCACCGCATTGATGGATGAGGATACATTGAAGCTGGTGAAGTCAATGATAGACCGCTCCAGGGGATCCTGTACCAGTGCAATGATCTGATGACAGAGGCCGACTAGTGCCTTGCGAGCGTACCAGGCCGATGGAGGGGGAATACCACCATCACAGGGATGGGGAGAAGGGTCATCGCTCCTGAAGCTGGGCACATTCTCATCGTTGAGAGCACCTTGGAGTACAGACGCAGAAGTACACAAAGCCGAGACGAGTCTGTTCAGCTCAGTCTCCATGGTCGCGGAATTTGATATTTGTAGTTGATCGGTGTGAAAGTTAATACCCTGTTATATCAGAGTATATATAAGTACCTCTGCTTCTGGACGCTTCAGGTTGGGGTTGGTGCTGCCGAGGTAGTTCGCGTCGTCAGTGCTCAGCGGCCGAAGGAAGAGCCCCTGCCGAGTGTGGAGGATACACGAATGTATCATTGAATAGGGTAATGTAGCCAGCGCATTCCGGCTGATGAAGCCGCATCGCGAACACGAGACGCTCGAAAGATTAAACGCTGAACTAGTTTGGCAACGTTGAAGATGCAGCGACGCGTGGAACGAAGAGCAACCCTTGCTTCTAACAATCACGTGTTTCAGAGCCGTATTCCGCGGATCACGACCTCCAGATGCGATAAGTCGGTGCTGTGAACTCCGAGACATCATGATGACCCTCACCGAACACGGGGATGCGATGTGCTCACGTCTCTGACTTTCTCAAAGAGCTACATTTCCACAATCCTCAATATGCAGGCATCGGATGGGATATGTTATCTGAACCACGAACCACGGTCATTTCACTTGTCTGTCTCCTGGGAATCCATGCAGTCTTCTTTGGTGGCATTGCATTATGAACGATGTTCCAGCCTTATTTTGGTTCATTTCCTGTAGTGCAGTACAACATTTATGTCACTGTGTAGTTACAGCCCAGACGGGATCCTATGTCAGACTCGCCTAGCCTTGATGACGGAGGTAGTCCCACGGTAATCTGTTCTACCTTCAAACTTCCACGAAGTGGTCTCCAGCAAAGCCTTCAAAGCCGTGACTGTACGACACTGCGATCCCATCAACAGCATCATCAACATGTCGGCGGTGGAGACTAGTAGTAATGGTATCAATACTTCAACTTGCACACAAGGAGGGACAGACTGTACATACCCGAAGCATCGCCGAAGCCCCATCCGACACCAAGAAGATCAGGGAGGGGGATCTTCGCTTTCTGGATCTCTGCCATACTGTGCTTATTGATACGCCGGAAGAATTCTTCCACTGTCGTCTTAGACGGCTCTGGCTCGGCCGGGGTATAGTTCACGATCATCAATACCGTCCCCGGGGGGGCTGCGGGCAACAGGTTCTGGGTTTTATGAATATACCCTCTCATTGTGTGTGAGCTGCCGTTCGTACCTCAAGGATTTTGGCCGCAAGATCATCAGGCCAGTTGTGAAGAACGCTCTTGATCATGAAGACATACGGGCTGTCTTTGGGGGCCGGCGGCAGGGGGGTCGGCTCGAAGAAGCTGTGCCCAAGGAAAGTAACCCTGCCTGACTCAACAATTTCCGGCGCATCTTTTTTCCAGAACTAGCGCGAACTAATGTGAGTCAATGGAACGATCAAAATGAGAGGCCGTGCATACAGATTCCATCTGAGGAATGAGAATTTCCTGGTCTTGTAAGACTGCCTTCCACCCCGGGTTCCGTTTCAAGAGCTGCATGGGCAATCCTCCGACACCCGAGCCAATATCAACCAGGGTAATGTTCGGGCCAAGGTCTTGGACAGGCAAGTCGAGAATGAAGCCTGGATCTAAGGTTTTCTCGGCGGTATCCATTGCCCGTCCAAATCTCTCGATTTGGTCGGGACGTGCCTTTATCCAATCGTATATTTCGACGTGATGATATAGGGAGAAAGGGGACTAGGCACTTTCGGTTCAGTAGATCCGCTAGATAATTCGGACGGCGTACCGGGTGTTGGCTGCCAGAAGGCGTCTTTGCAGCTTCCCATAGCATAGAAGCGGCTGCTGTTCCGGCAATGATAGAGTCGGACAGGCCATGGACAAATGAGTCAGGAAGTAGAGCACGGGTCGACCTGGTCGCGGAAATATGTCCCCCTTCTATTTCTTTGAAGTAGTTCCAGGTGCAGAGAAGGTGCATGAGAGAATCTTGGATCTTATCAGCTATTTGCGCTACACGAAGGGACAGGCAAAGGTGGGCGCACATAACTTGGTCTCGTCCAGTCCTGTATTCTTAGCCAAGTCTTTCACGGCGATGCCGTCAGAGCCAGATGCGAGGACAACTTCAGCAACTGTGGGTTGTGTTCGTACCACAGCATTCATGGAGGATGCCAGACTGAAGCTGGTAAAGTCAATGATAGACCGCTCCAGGGGATCTTGTACCAATGCAATGATTTGGTAACAGAGACCGACTAGCGCCTTGCGAGCGTACCACGCCGATGGCGGGGGGACACCACCATCCCAGGGATGGGGAGAAGGGTCATCGCTCCTGAAGTTGGGCACATTCTCATCGTTGAGAGCACCTTGGAGCACAGACGCAGAAGTACACAAAGCCGCGACGAGTTTGTTGAGCTCAGTCTCCATGGCAGAGGAAGTAACTAGCAGTAAACAAGTGTGCACGTCAGTGTCTCCTCATTGAGAGTTAATATAAGTATCTCTGGCCCTGCAGGCTTTGATCAACTCCTTTGAGGAGTGTGCTGCCGAGGTAATTCGCGTCCTCAGCTCTCAGCCGCCGAAGGAAGAGCTCCTGCCGAGTGTGAAGGGTACATCGCTTGATGGGCCATACAGCCAGACTGCGCAATGAAGCAGCTTTCAGAACACAAGACGTACTTGAAAGTTCATACGCCCATTGTTTTTGATTGGTGCCGGCGGCGCGTTGATGCGGCCCGGTTGTTACGGTCACGCGACTGGGTGCAAAGCCAAAAAGTGCTATAATATTAACGTCATAACATTCTGTTGATGAATTGTCTAGTGATGATGACATTGAGCTCATGATATGAATACAACGTGATGTGTAATGTGGCATTGTAACCTCCGAGCCAAGGCAGTTGATCAGGTTAAGCAGCTGATGCCCGAGTATCCAGAAGAACTTGCAACTTCGCGAGGGTTCTACGTAGTGGCAAGATGCCTCCCTGTGTTAGTCTCGGTACAGCTCGATCACCTGGTACATGAGGGTCGTCCCCTTCTTGCTCGCTCTTTGAAATAAGCTCATTTGCGTCACGGATGACTTTGGCCAGTACATGACGGTCGTAGTAATGCCACTGAACTTCGTTTTCTAATCCTCCCGGAAGTTGCTCCAGGGCATGCCGCACGAAACCCCGGGAGAGAACGTATGCCTTTTCGCTATATAATCGGCTGCTGACTTCGGCCTCTTGGGTGCCACGGAGCTTTTCGTATGCGGGCTCACAGAACCACGGTTCCTTGACCAGCACGAGACCCTGAATGGAGACAAAGGCCTGCAACAGGGACGAACGTGCAGCACTCCAGGACTCGGCACGGTCGCCGGTCCAAGTATTCAGGATGGAAAGGCAAACTTTTCCTTCTTCGTACAAGTTACTGTGCAGGGGTTGAGAAGTTGGGATACGTTATGAATGATGACAATTACTCACGGATTAACTCGACCATTTCCATTGGTCCAGCTGTGGAAATGCGCCTGAGGTGGCGCTTGAGGAAATGTGGGCTCAAGATACCAGTCAATGACGAAGGGAGCATCTTCATACGGCGTATTGTCGGGTCCGATAATGAGACACCGGAGAAGATCTGTGCGGTCTTCATATGCTCGCACAAGAATGGTCTCTGCAGAGTGATTAATACTCTAACGACGCGATCCACTGGAGCCACATTACCTGGCAGGCTTGACTGCAGAACCTTGTACTCCTTCTGCAACCTGCCTAAGAATGCCTTGCCAGGCACGCTAGACTCTCGATTGGCAAAGTGGTGATCTGGTGGGCATTGCTCTTGAATGACAAACCGCTCCCAATTTGGGCTGTCCACACGTAATACAGCGGGGGTAGGAGGCGGTGGCGGGGATACAGCATTCGATCTTGGGGGCGTCGGCGTAGGTTCGGTCGACTTTCCTGTCTCCCCTGACGGTGTGGCAAATCCCCCGGGTGCAACTGGTTCTTCAGCCCCGTTCATCTCGATATCATCGGGGTGAGTGACATGGATGAGCGGCGGCTCGTCTTCTTGCTCTGCTGCCCAATCTTGCTCCTGTTCCCCATGATCCACAGTCTCCCAGCTCCCTTCGCTCCAATCACTGCCAGCGCCGTCGATGTCCATCTCGTCACCCTCTTCACCCTCCTCGTCTTCCAACCATTCGTCCATCTGGATCTCTTCCACGTCGTCGATCAATAATGATAACTTGTTCAGTGGCTCAACAAGTGTCTTGCCGGATGGTAGCATGATCTCGATGTCACCGTCTAGCCGGTTTGTGATGACCTGGCCCACCCACTCCACGTCAGTGGCAGGTCGTAACCGCCCATCTCCAGGATCCGCTCGGTTCAGCGCCTGCAGTCCGAGCTTAGCGAGCTCTGTTCGCCAACCATTCCTGCCATCGCCAGGTGTCCTGATCCAGGGTTCGATCTCACCTAGCCTTGGTACGACGGGCGCCTGTTCTCCATTGTTCACGAGGTTGATTAAGACCATATCACCGTGTCGTACCCCGTATATACTCGGTAAAGGTCCTTGTGGATCGATCTCTAAGGCGGAAACTGTCTCCTTCGTCCGGTCCTTTAAGAGCATCACTTCAATAGTTCGTTGTGTTGGAGACACTTTCTGTACAACAACCGCCTGAGGCCCATCTTCTCCCTTCCACATTACTTGATCACCTGGCCTGGACTATCGTGAGCCCCACGGACTTTTTACCTGCGAAAGAATACGTACCAACAATCGTACTCATCGATGTTGGTATGCGGAACCGACACCGATGAATGATGTTTCGACGTCGTACCATCCTGCCACAGTATTGTGACAAGCATCCTGGTATCAGTAACGATCAACGTGTCGACTGCGATGCAGGTAGTCCGGTTCATGGGAAACAAAGACGGCTGCGCGCCTCTCGTCCTCGCGACCTCCGGGTCCTTGAATCGAACGCGTTCCATTATCCGGTGACAGTCGTAACTTCCAAGCACAACACGTTGAAGGTCGTTCAGCTCCCTGCCAGCCCAGTTCCGCTTCGGTCGGGGTATTGACGCTGCTTCTGCGGCCGGTAGAGACTGGTTCAGCGCAAGCCACGAGACGGCAGCAGCAATAGGTTTGGTTGCAATCACAACGCGTTCTGTGTTGCCAAGAAATGCAAGGTAACGAGGGTCGAGGATTTCCTGTAAACGAATAAGCGCTCGTCCCCAGCGTTTAGGTTCACAGACATACGGTGGTCTTCTCCCCAACGAGAAAATGTGCGCCAGGCTCCGCTATTCGACTCGGTTTCCCCGAGTGGGAGATGCACGTCGTCTCTTCAAATGTCTAAATACCAATGATCAAACCCCTGAACCATCGGGCTTATTAAGCACATACATCTTGTACCTATTTGAATCTTAGTATGTTGTCGCTCCGCTCGAAGGAGTATCACACTCACAGTTCCGATCCAATTTCCATGAATGACATAATCTCCCACGCCCACCTCTGTATCCAATTCGACCTCGCGCATGGGGATCCACCCTTGCAACGCACGCTTAGTGATCGCATGCTCCAGCTGCACCTCGCAGTACGTCTCAGTGACAATCCCGCTCATCACATCCGTCAGATGCTGCTTGACAATATCGCCTGGACGAAAGGCGCGGTCCTTGAGGATAAGATCGGACTCGGAGACGAGCGCCCGCTGGCCATTCGTGAAGAATGTGATACCATACTCTCCTAGAGGCCCAGTCAGCACCGACCGCGGTGAGCGCAGTACACCAGGAGCCTACCTCGTACTAGTTGACGATCAAGCGGATCCCCAGTGTCGGGAAGCGCAACATCCTCCATCGCGTCGTACCAACAACGCACAAGCACCGCGAACTCGGTCGGCCGATCACGCAGGGCGACAGTGTCATCTCTAAAGAACTGTTCCGGTGTGAGATCATTTATCTCACCCAAGCTTAAGAAATATGCGCACCTTCGCTGTGAGCAAGGTATTCTCCCCCGGGGCAGCCATTGTCCAGCAAGGAAAAGGTAAATGTGGAGGACAGGGGAGACGAGTGGGAATAAGAAGTACTGCGAGGGATGTGCCACAGGGACTGGTGGCGAAGTAATACATTCTTAGGCGCGCACAGGGCCCGCGGACTAATAGCGGACTAACAAAAGTAACGCTGAATCACTGAAACCGTTGATTCAAACATTTCGGCGTAAAATAAAGAGAAGGCTCATATTGCCTCTAGTATTGAATCCACTTGGAGGTATTGCAATTTTAATACAAATGATAGGAGTGTCGTGACTACAACCAAGGATACATAACATCATCAATCGTGCCGCTTCACGGAGAGCCTCGCAGTCAGTGTTACAGCCACACATACAACATCCCAAAGAAGCGCTTCTACAGCGGGAGAGGTGCCCATCCACGCTGCTAATATAGGTAGAGGTAGCGCGGCTCTCAAGAGCGCAGCACCAGCGGCGACGGCCTGAGAAAATCTGATTAGCCCAAATCCGGCGACCACGGCCCAAGGGCCGAAAGGAAGAATACGCACAACCTCCACTCTCTGCATCTGACCTAGTCTGTACACCCCCAGCACGGCAATGCAAGCCCAAGCAATCTGCATCGCCCTCATCTGCCCGCTGGTCCATCCCACACAGAGCGTTAGACCCTCGAGAAGCTCAAGGACGCCGACCTCCTGCCACGCAGTACCGATTTTTCTCCTGTCAAGCGCTGGAGGAGAGGCGTCGCGGAGACTCCAATTGCTGAGCAGGTCCTCAAGTCCGGTACTGGAGAATCGCGGTGGATATGTTTGGGGCTTCAAGTAGATATCGGTGAAAGTAGACTGAGAGGTAGGAGGGTCAACGTCCATGGGAGTGATGTCGTCTTCTGTCGCTATAGATGAACCGGCTAAGGAAGGGGTGCTAGGAAAGCGAGGGGGAGACAGAATCGTAGCGGAAGTTTGTGCGGGGGCAAGTGAGGAAGATCGAATGATGCTGTTTGGCTGCAAGGGTGTGAAATGGGGCGACGCTGTCTTTGCGCGTCGAGGGGGTTGCTGCCTGGTCGGTGTTCGTGTGAGTTGGGGAGAGTCGGAAAGACGAAGTTCTTTCAATGCGTTCTCGTGGAATGTCTGTCTAGGTGGTGCAGCACCAAGTGGTGCTAGTGTCCTCTTGACGGTCGGTATCTTCCTAATCATGATTGTTCGATATGCGATGTAGTTTAAGAGGGTATCGGCGGTCAAGCTGATGGCGCCAAGGATCTGCGACACCTCTCGCGGCTCGGAGAATATGGCAGAGGTCAGAGTGAGGTAAGATATCGACAGCAAGAGACGGAAGAAATAGATGATAATTTGAAAGGCCTATGCAATCCATAAGCCTGAAAAAAGCAGAGTGGAGAGAACATACGTACGGTCCATATATGCGACCCGACAACTTGGGTGGGCACGCCTGCCTGCACATATCTCCGGTAGCGTAACCATTTCGGGTTCCACGAAGTCCATATTATGGATATCAATGTAATGAGTACTTCTCGCACCGCGCTGGCGCCTTGCGGAACCTCGGATGGGTGGACAAGCACTTTGGCCAGTATCAGCACTTCAACGGAAATATATCACAGGACGTACCTTTGACACACCTCGCCACAGACAAGACCAGTCCCAGGATCCAGAGAAATCCTCTTATCCTCCAAACGTACACTTCCCACGTGCTCAAGTCTCCGCCTTCCTTCCTGCCTTCCTTCATGGCTTTTATGGGCGTTCCGCTTACGGTAGGCCCACTACTCGTCGCCATACTAGCCCTAATCTCCGCAGTGGCCTCATCGCTACGTTTTTTGAGTTCTGCCTCCACGCGCGGACGACATTCTTCGCAAAGAGGAGGGTAACGGCGTTCGAGATCGGCACGATACGCGGCGATGTTAGCGAGGGCCGCATGATATCCGGAGTCCTAATGAATGAGTCAGTAACAAGACAAAAGACAGCAAGTGCGACACACAGATTCCTCGGGGATGTAGTTAGCTAACATCTCCACAATCAGCTTTTGGTTGGTCACGCATTGAGTACAGAACGTTGACCACGGTGTTCCTGGTGGGAACGCGTTGTCGGGCAAAGCGGCTACTCTGGATTAGCGAGTCCCTCCACGGAAAGATATTGTCAAACACACCTCTTCTTTGCCAACTCGCATGATTCATATACACGTTCTGCGATCCTGGATCTGGAACGATCTCTCCATTCGTATTGCGGCGGTTCCATTGTTCGCACGCGTTACATTTCCAGTAGTAAGGGTTGAGGTTGGGAGTCGCGTCCTGGGTGAGGCAAAAGAAGCACGTGAGCGGTTTTCGCGCCGCAGTTTTCCACATCTACGGGCTATTAGCGGCATATAAGCCAAAAGAAAGCGAATTCAGAGTCCTAAAAGTTGACAGGTACCAAATGATGGCGTCTTTGGTCAGGGCGTCTGCGGTGGCGAAGAAGAGATGGAGGGAAGGACGCGGAGTTCTCACGTGGTCCGGCACCGAGACCCTGGCCTGTCTTCCCCACCTTTTCCCCCGAGTCGTGGAACTGAAAAGGCACAGAGCAGCGCTCCCGTCCGCAACTTGACCTATCTCTCCTCCATCCTCTTCCCTTCATCATCCTCGACATCTGAGAAACTATGCCTGAGAGTTACCTCGTCATCGGCGGCAGTGGATTTTTGGGCTCCCATATTGTCAACGGTCTGCTCAACCGGGGAGAGTCCAGTGTCGCTGTATTCGACATCGTGCAGCGAGTGTTCGACGACAGAATCGTCTTTTTCAGCGGCGATATCTGCAATGAAAAGCAGTTGGTAGATGCTATTCAAAAGGTGAGACTCTTCCTGCACCTCTGCACGTCTTATTCACTTGAGATTGTAGTGTCAAGCATCCGTGATTATCCACACCGCTTCCCCCGCACCCGAAGCACCCAAGGAAGTGCACCAACGTGTCAATGTCGAGGGGACCCGTACGGTAATTGCTGCTGCCGTATCCTGCGCTGTCCCCAAGCTGGTTTATACGTCGTCCGCTGGTGTGGTGTTCAACAGGAACAACATTGTAGACGCAGACGAACGCATGCCCTTCCCACAGTCTGAGGAGTCGTATAACACGACAAAACAGATGGCAGAGGATATTGTGATTGCAGCGAATGGCAAGGATGGACTGGCCACTTGTGCCCTGCGGCCGGCCGGTATCTTTGGGTATGTTGACGTATTCAGCTTTCCGTCTTTGACCAGAGACTCATTCCAGACGCAGACCCCGCGACCGTCTCATGATGCCCTCTGCGGCACAGGCCGTTACCCGTGGTCAATGGACGATCCAGATCGGGAAGAACGATAATATCTTTGACTGGACCTACGTGGACAACGTCGTCCTTGCCCATCTTCTAGCCTGCGACAAGCTTTCCCTCGCCACGCCTCCCCTCGCCAACGACGAGCTAGGTAACGCCCTTCCCCAGGTCACCCTTACCACGGGCTTCCGTCGCATCCCCACGTCCGCAGCTAAGCCTATCGGTCCTAGTCCGCATCCGGATAAGGAGGAGCTCGCTGCGCAAGAGGAGTTCAATGATCCCTCCACGCAACAAGTGCGTCCTGTTCTGCGCACCAAGTTCGACGCGCTGTCTCCAACCGCGCTCGGCATCGACTACGACGAGGATAAATCACCCCTCAAGGTCGCGGGCAACACATTCTTCATAACTGGAGGCGAGCCGCTGTACCAGTGGGACTTCTTCCGTGCCATCTGGACCGCTCTTGGTGCCGATATCGACATGAAGAAGATGTGGCATATTCCCAGGAGCCTGGGTCAATGGCTTGCGCTTGGGGCAGAGTCGTGGGGCTGGATCACGGGCAAGGGCACCAACTTCACCCCCTTCAGGGTGCACTATCTGACCGCCGAGAGGTGGCACAACATTGAGAAGGCACGCCGGGTGCTCGGGTATGAGCCGATCGTTGGTGTCGAGGAGGGTATCAAACGCACTGTGGCTTGGTGGTTGGCTGACCAGGCCGAGAAGACTTCCGAAAAGTAGATACCCTACATGCGCAAAATGCCTGTCCTGATCTTTTTTGCACGAGGATAAGTGCCCCGTTCCTTCTTGGTAGACTAGTTTATCTTGGATTATATGCATGATCGGTCTTACTACATCCCCTGATTTTCCTCCCTCCCCACCAAAGCGAGTCCGATAGGCTTCCCCTCCCAATCGTACCCCTCGACATCCTTCCCCTCCTTCATAGCCCATGCTTCTATCTCCTTCATCCTCCTGTGCGTAATAGCAGTCCCTTCTTCTAGAGCTAGTCTCTCTTGTTCGTCCTCCCGAAGCGCAGCCATCAGCCCCTCCTTCCGAGTCACATACTCTTCCGCACTAGGCAGCTGCATCCCCGTTGGGCCGATTTCACCCTCTTCACCATTACGCCCTTCACGGTGGGCAGCAACGACGGCATCCAGCTCGTCTACTTGAGTATTGAGCCGGCGCAGAGCGATTTGGTAGTTTTCGCGTCTCGTCTTTGCGGTCGGTCGACCCTGGGCCATGATCGTTGATGGAGGAGCACGGGCGATGGTGGCGTACGGGAGGGTGGGCATGACGCTAGAAGAGGGGGTGAGGTGGATTTGGGGGATAAGGAGCCGGATGAGGTAGGAGACCTCGGCTTTCAGTGGTCCAGAGAGGCGGGAGGGAAGTGTTCGTATGATTTCGTGAATATCTTGAGAATGTCAGTCTCGTTCGTGAATTCAGTGGATGACACGCACCTAGAGGTACATCGATGTGATTTATGGTGTACAATGCGGTTGGCTGAGTGGTGTGGAAGGTGTATTGAGCGAACAAGGCGCCCGCTGCTATGGTCGGTCCATTGGCTGATTTGAGCGCCTCTGCAACGATGTTAGCAAACTCAGATAAGTATCAGCGCGATCGCGTGCTTACCGAGAAGGCACCTCTCTACAACTTGGATAAACGACTTCCTTCCCCTTTCCTCTATGACGAGGAGATGCAGCCATCTCCATCCCGTCTCAATCCACAGCTCCTTAAAGAGCTGGAACGGTGACTCGGCCTCCAGGTTGATTTCGACAGCTTCCTTAAACTTGACGAGCAGATCATTGATGTCTGCCCGCAGATGTTCAACGAACACAGATGAGGTAAAATAGTAAGGTTGCAGTGCGGGCGGAGCACCTCGCACGGTCGTCGTCGGTGCCAACGACATGAAGGACGCGACGCGACGACGTATCACTGTTGGTGGACAATATCTCGCTCTATACATGACATAATTGATAACATCTCATTCATTCCAGTGACTTGTCCAATTCCTGCAAATCGAATAGTTTGATAGTATTTCTCCAAGCATGCTCCGCGACCTCCTCAATTGCAACACCCTTCGCCTGTGCGATAATCCACGCGACTCCCCCTATGGCGCAGGGCTCGTTCCTGCCCTTCACCGTCTTGCCCATAACGAATTTCTCCTTCTTGCACGAGTCTGGGAAATACAACTGGTTGAGATCAGAAGGCAGAGTTTTCAAGTGTGAGTGGGATGCATGGGTAGAGGTAATGCTGCACCAGGGCGCGTCTGATTATGCGTATTTCAACATACGAAGCAAACATGTTCAAAGGCAGTCACTCACCAGTCTCCAGCATGAGACGATCCAAGGGAACCGCTCTGGCAACGGCAAGATTCTCCTCAGTCTTAAGCGAGCATCCATTGAGACCAATGTAGAAACCCATTTCTACCTACCTTGTTTGAGTATCATGGCTCAATCGTTCGAGATACAACTATACCAATTCCTTCATTTCAGCTTCAGTGCCAGTGAAACTACTACAGATCAACTTCAAGCTACCGCCGACATGACGGTGCCTACCTGTGAACTACACCGCCCATGCCCCCATTGCGGCGTCCGCCGTCCTTCTCATAGCCCGCTCCACGACATATCGAGGTAAAGTCTCGATGAGCAGAACGAGAATGCAGGAATAACGGAAGACTGTGGGTTTGCGCCATTTTCAGCTGAGTGAAGAAGTGTTTCCTCTGCGTCTCAGCGCTTGCAAAATGCAGGCGATCGTAGTCTGATTCGATGTTAATTACCGCAAATTGCAGGGTACGCTTCTTACCTAACCCGCACTCGCCGTAAGCAACAATCCTACCCTTACCCTTCGGCTTGGAATTCTGTTCGATCAGCTCATCCAAGAGAGCGAGATAGGCTGCTGGTCCGGAATGATAGGCGTCTAGCTGAGATGTCCGCGTCGGATGCACGCCAGCCGTAGCATACACACCTAATGTTCTTAATGATGACCAGATCACGACCAGTTTGTCGAATGCCACACCTACCTTCGCCCAAACGGTTCGCCAAGTCCACCGCTTCTCGTGCTTCGTACAAGCTCCCACCGGTTATCATCATCCCTTTGACACCAGCCGCATCCGCACGAGAAGTGACGTTGATGAAATCGTCTGATGGGGAGCTGCCTGTGAGATGTTGTCACCTGATGCAGGAGTGTGACCGAAGTACCTTCGTGTGCTTGTTTGCCCCCATATAGACCATGGAATATCGGATCGGTCAAGTTCACACCGATGTCTGGGAAGATCTGAGCAATTTGGTCAAACTGGATGACAACCTCGGTGACCTATATAGCGCAGAGTTGGCATGTTGCACAGCGACGATGCTGAACCTCTAGCAATGACACGAGACGTCGATGGCAAGCGTTCCCAAACGAAAAGAGGACGTGTCCGCTGGGCAGATACCAACCAAACTGGTGAGATAGTTCCAGAATGAAGAAATCGCCAGCTTTGGGCCAGTTTGATTATCAGTGGCGGTCAAGTATTAATATGGCGTCGTCTACTTCAAGTTCAATCGACGGCAAATCAATTGATGCCCCGATGTGGCGATGCTTCTAATCGGCGGTGCCTTTCCCCCGACCATCTTCTTGCTGGTAACTTCACACAAGTTCTGTCCTCTTTCTCGTCTTGACATTCATTTCTGATGGTGATTTTATACTTGCGCACGTCGAGGGTCTTGCTGCGTCGTCTTCAGGCAATCCCAAGTCCATCATGGGTCCATCTCGACGCATTTCCTTGGGGTGTGCGCGGCCGAATCCCCGTCATACAGTTACGACTGTGACTGCAGGCGACCCCTCCAATTGTGCCTATAAAACACGGGGAGACATTGTCCTGTCCCAGGCATTCCTGTTCTATTCGTCAGCATGGCTACTTCGGCTTTGGCAGAGATCGACGTTCTGCAGGCAGCTCTCGGAACATCCATCTCTGCGTTGAAGGCGTCCATCGACTCGCAAGGCTTTTCTCAATTCAAAAGTGATGACATATCTCCTCATCCACTCGATACCGGTCTACCGGATCCAACGACGTTCTACGCCCGTCGTGCGATCGTTGGACTTTGCCAGCAGATCATCGCTTTAGTTCAAGATCCTGCGCAGCGAGCTCTAATCGACCACTACAACTTCTTGCTACCTGCCTGTATTGTAGCAGCCACAGAGACTAAGCCGTCGTTTGCGGAAGTAATGCTGGAGGCTCCCTCGGGTGGAATCACTTTGGACGATGTGGCCAAGAAGACAGGCATTGATCGAATCAAACTCCGTAAGCCTATCATCATTGCGAAATCTAGAGACTGATTACGGGCCAGGATCTTTCGCCCGCATGCTTGCTACTGCAGGATATGTCAAAGAGGTGTCTGTCGACTGTTTTATTCCAACTCGCTCTACACGTGGTTTGGCGCCGGGAGCTGGTCCAGTGGCAGAAATGAATGGCATTTTTAGCACTTATGCACCGCCGGCTACTATCGTTCCAAAGGTGCTGAATCTTCCATCAGATTCAACTACGCCTGTGAGTCTTCAGCACAGGAGAGTTGATTTTCGCTTTATCAAGAATCATCTAGGCACCATTCGAGGTGTTCTTCAAGACACCGTTCTTTCCCTTCCTCCAAGAGAATCCAGCGGTGCTGAAGCGTTTCCACCAAGGAATGACCGAGATCGAGAATCACTTGGACAAGGGAATTTCTGCCGACGTGCACTTGGATGATCTGGGCTCATCTATCACCCTTGTCGATGTGGGTGCCGGGCATGGAGGCATGTCGATGCAGTTCCTCAAGCACCATCCTGGCTGGAAGGCTATCCTCCAGGACAGAGCCGAGGTCATTCCTCAGGCCCGACAGGCGAGTATTGGTCACTATACAGCTGGGCGATCTACTGATTCATAGCTCAGTTCTGGAAAGACAACATGCCGGATGCGCTGGAGACGGACAGGGTTTCTTTCCTCGCTCATAGCTTCCTGGAGCCAACACCTCTCCCTCCAGCCCCAGAGGGATCTCCATACGTCTTCCTTATCAAGAGCGTACTGCACAATTGGCCAGACGACATGGTCAAATTGATGCTGGAGGTGAGACAAACATATTCTACTTCACTGATCTTTGTTGACAACCCCCTTAGAACCTCGTTCCAGCGGCACCACCTGGAACCAAACTGCTGATCATCAACTTCACCCCATCCACGCCGGACTCTCCTCACGAGCTTCACGTCGACGAATTTTTCGACAGGATCAATGGGAAGACAATGGAAGAAGTCCAGAGAATGGATCTACCCGTTCCGCTTCCACTTGACGTTGGATTTGGCGCGGGAGAACAATATGGTTTGTAACCTCCACATCGTCATATGCTACCATGACTGACCTGGAGACAGTGTCGGAGCTGGACATATTGATGCTGCTCCTTTTCAATTCCCGTGCGCGTACTGCGGAGGATTTCAGAGAACTGCTGGAAAGCACTTCGTGGAAACTAGAGAGTCGGACCCGTCTCCGCGGCGCTTCCTCCCTCCTAAGAGCCTGTAGGGTCTAGAATGGGTGCAGACGCATTTCATGATTGTTAGCGATCACCGATTCATCCTGTCTTACATAGGGAGCGATCACAGGTCGCTCGCATTGGTTCTGGTCTCATTA
This sequence comes from Dacryopinax primogenitus, assembly GCF_000292625.1. Classification (NCBI taxonomy): domain Eukaryota; kingdom Fungi; phylum Basidiomycota; class Dacrymycetes; order Dacrymycetales; family Dacrymycetaceae; genus Dacryopinax; species Dacryopinax primogenitus. Next base: position 647,399 of record NW_024467211.1, on the reverse strand, counting down.
CATTTTCAAATATGAATGAAGTCGAAGCATTGCAGAGATCTGGACTGGCGGTGGTTCGCTGGCCTATATCACAATATCACGTTCAATTCGGCTTCCCCGGACATGAACCGTCATTATCACATTGTCATCAGTCACCGCGCCCAGAGGAATAGTAATGTCGAACCAACGGGATCGATATCCATCACTGGGAATTTGACTTATCCTGGACTTTCGCTCGAATACAGGAATACGCCGACTGTATTCCGAGAATTTCCCGAAATTAAGATAAAGATAGACCCTGTCCTTTCTCCACCCATCGAATGCGCTCTTCAGGCCCAATCCAATACTTTCGGAGTGACTCTGGTAATCGTAACGTAACAGCTTTGCCATCTTTGAAGACTGCGCCATTCTCCAGCAACGCAATAATGAGGCGAGGAACAGCAGCGGCCGTCCCATTCAGAGTGTGCGAGAACTGTTTGTTCGACTGTTTTCCTTGTTGAGGGTCTTCTGTCTCCGGACTCTCTGTATCTTTACTCAACAGATAATCAACATTGAGTCTTCGTGACTGATAGTCGGTGCAATTGGAGAGAGAACAGATCTGCGCAAAATCAGCTCAGTGCGGGTTTGAACTGTCGGATGCGCACCTCCCCCCACTCTCCACGGCCAGGCATCCAGGCTTCTATGTCATATTTACGCCAAGCAGACGCTCCCAGCTCCTCCGTCGGCATGTCCAAAACACTAGGGGCAAGCACATTAACAGGGATTTATTGGAATTGCACAGTTACACCCACCGATAAGGTATATTGAGACCATCGATGATTTGCCTTTGCAAAGACAGCATCGTCTCCATCATTTGCTCGCTGGAGTCGGAGGCGGTGACGGAGAAGAGTTCTACCTTGGTGAACTGGTGCACACGGTATATACCCCTTGTCTGGGCACCACGGGCGCCCGCTTCGGCTCTGAATGCTTTCCCAAGACCCACAACGGTCATCGGAAGGTCGTCTTTGTTGTAGGTATTGAAGGCAAAGAGACCAGCTAACGGGATTTCAGCAGTTCCAGCCAAAACCAGGGCTTCTCGCTCAGCCTCAGCTGCAGAAGAATCGGGCATGATCCCACCACGATGAGAGGATACTTCTTCCCTCTCTTTTCTCTTCGCTCGAGCACTCGAAGATTCAACAAAATATGTCTGGCCAGCTTCGTCTTCCCTCGGCTGGAAACCACATCGTTGAGCCAGGTCCGCCTTGATGACATCAGGTGTAGTGACCATCGTCCAGCCATTAGAGCTTGCCACTGAAAGTGCATAGTTGACTAGTGCTTGTTCGAGCGCGACGGCCTCCCTGAGGAGATAATACCACGAGTACCCAGTGACCTTGGAGCCGCTGGGAAGGTCCAGAAGACCTAGGTCTGCAGCGATCTTGGTGTGTTCTCGATTTCCGTCCAGATTGATAGGCTCGGGACCACCATGCGATATTTCTTTGATGCAATCATATCCGCCAATCGGGACATCTTTGTGCGACCAATTTGGGATGGAGAGGGCAATTTGTTGCAGCTCTTTCTGCCGTTGTTCATGCTCGTCGTTCAATCGTTGCCCTGTTTCTCGTAGGGTTCGTGCTTGCGCAATAGCTAAGGTTTTCTCTTCTGAACCTGCCTCAGACTTGTCTTTGGAGAGCGATTTAATTCTGTCGGCCAGTCGATTCCGCTCAGAGTTGACCGAAGCGATCTCTTGCCGGATGGCCTTGACTTCCTGAAACAGACTAGGCAGCTTTTCGAGATCTGTTACAGGCACTTGTCGCTCAGTTGCATTCTTGGCTGCAGCAGGGAGATTGTCTACAATATCCGCTATTGGAAGCCTTGGAGGCTCAAACACTGGAAGTTAAGAATCAGCCTGATCCGGGAGACGGAGAAGATACATTTTCACCATATGTTGTGTTATCTGGTCGCAGGAAAGAAACATGACGGAGGGATTTTCCACGAAAACACTTTATGGTGTGGCGCAGAGCGTATGTGGGGGAACGCCCGCAATGCTGCATGACTGTTGAAGAAGCAACAGTTAAAGAGAAGAAAAAGGACCAACTGCTTCCGCTCATGCATTCTGAAGTCATGTCAATCGACGCGTCTAGCCCCCGAGTCACCTAGGTCGAGCCCTGTCGGGAGCAGACCTGTGACGGGGGTGCGGTGCAGCCCCGTTGCGGAAATGCCTCCAGGGCCTCGGACCCCTGCATCCAGCCCATCCAGCCAAAATTGGACAAATCTAGCTAGAGTAGCTAGACCCAACACCTGGCCATCACATCTTGGTTGGTGGCCACATGTACAGCCAGACCCAAGCAAGTGAGAGCCCACTAGTATCCTTGTTAACACACACCATGCCCAGTGACAGCCCTGAGTACCATTACACTCCCCTCGAATGTGCAATATTCACTAGAAGCACCTTGTTCAAGGTGGTCCACCCCCATGGTTTCTCATATGCCATTATTCCAAATTCTACAAGGCCTGAAGTGAAGGCTAAAAGGTGTTGGGCTCACCGGTATGTGATGTCTTGCCTGGAGCTTCATTTGCCTGCTAATTTGACATAGACATCTTCCCCAGCTGCGCAAATACCAGCATGGCTACCAGACTGAGAAGTGTGCTCTCCTGAAAGCTCGAAAGGCACAATCACTTGATTGCTTGAAGAAGTACAAGCAGAAACTCATAGATGAGAGGACACTTGGTGATGGGGCAGAGGTGCTGCTGATGCTGGCCTCAGCAGTCTAGAGTGTAGACACTGTCCTACCTAAGATGATTTTGTACTCAATAGCTAGTTTCCTTGATTAACTAGTTACATTGAGAGCATCTAAGATTCTATGGTCCCCCCAGAATGTGATGGACATTCCAAGTTGAGCTGAGACCAGATTCCCCCAACTGACTAAGATCCCACAGGCTGGCATCAACATTGAGCACATTGACATCCAGTGCCTGGAGAGGCTGAGGCAAGAACACCATCAGGTCCAGTGTGGTGGGCTTGGGTTGTGTCCCTGCAGGAGGGGGGGCAAGCTGTGCACACTTTCTTGGTTGAGGACCAACCACATGCAATAGATCCAAGTTAGGCTTCACCCCAGACAGGTTGATGTCTGTGCCACAGGAAGATGTGGCTTCTCCAATGGGGTGAGTGTCTCTTGTGGTTGGCAGCAGCCCAACAACATTCTCCTTGCTCTTGGTCTCTTTGAGCCTTCTAGTCACTCGGTGCTGGAGCTCAGCCATGGTCATCTTGTGGAAGAAGCACCTGCCATCCTTGAGTGCTTCATGGACCTTGGCAAGCTGGGGCACATTCTTGATATCTGAGGGATTTGTGATAGTGTCTAGTGGCCAGCCATGTATGGTCAAGTGGAACTTGTCCTCCACATCACAACCAAATGACTTGTATGCCATCAACTTTTGCTCACCCTTAGTGGCTTGTGCTGAAGGAACATTGAGTGTCAAGATTTGGACATATAGAGTTCAAACATACCAATCTTGGCATTGAGCATGGCTCATATTTCATGCTTGTATATGTTTGCATGAGACTGAGTTGTCTCTGCTGCATCTAGTAATTGATTAATACAATTAACTCAGGTTCTTGAATAGATAACACTCACATCACGGCCCTCTGCTGAATGCCCATGATTCTAATTCCAAGCACAGGTCTGTGATCAACAAACCAAGTACTTGTTTGAACCAGTCTCAGCAAATGGCACTGCCAAAGAACTTGGGTACTGCATAATCATCTGAGTGCCCTCTTACAATGAACCTGCAAATGTGACCACCCATGTGGTTATTGAAGTCTCAAGCTTTGCACTATAGGTGATCTTGCATATGAATGGTGTCAGCCTCTCTTGACTTCAATGGTAGTTGAACTTGGTTGTCAGTCTTGTGTCTTGCTACTATGACAGATTGGAGCACCTCAGCCAGCTTGATCTCATCTTGCTTGTAAGAGGAAACACACCTCTCAACTTCCTTGTTGAACTTGGAATCACCAATTGCATGAAACCTGCAGCCTAAATTCACAGTAAGAGCAAGATAGCATCAAGTGAGGGCAAAGAACTCACCAGCTGCCTTCCACTCTAAGGCCACCTCTTGTCTAGCTGCATTCCACATCGAGACACCTTCATGTTTGGGCTTCAGACCTTGGCCATAGAAATAGCCTTGGATCACCTCTCGTTTCATGGTGAATTCATCAGCAAGACTATCTAGCCTTGTCTTGACTTCAGATCAAATGTCTGCGATAGCATTGCAAACACAAGCATGCTTGTCACAAGTGCTTGCAGCCACTGCTAAACAATGGCCCCAAGACTTTGCCTTCTCTGAGGTGCATGGCATTTAGGAAGCAGATGAGCAGACAATGAGGAAGGTCAAAGTTAGTGAGACTGAGAGTAACCAGGATCATGAGACATGGTGAAGTCCAGGGACAAGCACAACAAAATGAGATGTCATGAGGGCCAGTCACATGTACACAACACACACAAGAAACGTGACTCAAGGAATTCTATTGTCAGGTTACTTACATCTAGGTACAGGTTCTCCTATGCTAGTAACAAATACATGAGTACTTGACCAGGTATGAGGACAAGAAGCAAATGTCACAAACAAGGGTAAGAAACAAGAGGGAGAGCATAGAGGAAGCAACGAGAGTGAGGCATGCCATGTGCATTTTAGTCCATACCAAGAATTTCAAGACCTGCAAGGCTTTTTGCCTTTTGGGGCAATCAAGAATGAGAAGAAGAAAAAACTGAGATGTGTGTGTGTGGGCCATAAGTTTGCCAATCTGTGATGTTATGTATGCCAGTGCCAAAGTTTGTGACCCCCTACCTACCTTGAGTCGAGATTGAGAGCCTTATGTGTGACCTTCCCAGTAATCATTCATTTTTTCTTGCTGCATGGCATGAATGATGTCCTCAACCCAGGTGATGAACACCTCGGAGACCATGTGATGAGTGGTGGGGCTGACGCCATCTGAGGCAACCACATCAGTCAGCAGCTCATGGGACACGCTGCATCCAAACACAAGGTGGGTCCCAGGTGTAGATGTGTTGAAGCTCCACATAGATGTTCTCAATGATGAACTTGCTTTCTAGGTTGAGTTGCATGGCCCAAGTCACCAGGACCTTGTGAACCACACAGGGCAAGGAGGGGGGGTCAGAACCCATATGACCATACAGAATGCAAGCACCTTGGCTTGCAAGACAAGATGCCAGCGACATGGATCAAGAAGAAGAGGGTGCAGAACCAGGTGTATCCAGTTGAGAGAGGAGTGAGCAATGGAATGGAGAAAGGGGGGGCCTAGATGATGAGCATGAGGCAAGCATCTTGCTGCTACTAGTGTGGTGCATGGCCCAGGAGGATGACCTTTCCTTGCCCTTCAACTTGTTACCAGAGGGTGTGGGAGTCTCAGGGCAAGGGATTGATACTGCCCTCTGAGTCATGGGAGGGGGCATTGCACTGCTAGGCCAAGCAGTGCTCATGGGTTGTGAAGGCATTGGGATGCCTGTGACAGGGACAGGCTGCTGACTGGTAGTAGAACTGGGGGCATTGAGGATCAGGTTCTGCTCAGGCCTGAACTGATGAGGATCAAAACAAACAAGAGACGTGTGAGTGGTGCAAGCCCTGCAAGAGTTGTCATTCTGCTGCCCACAGAATGAGGTCATGTCATGTGAGAAGTTGGTGAGGACAACTTGGTGGAACAAGCAGGTGATGCCCTTGATGATGGGCATATACCCAGTGTTCCACAGGAGGCAAGAGACAAAGGACTTGAGCTTGGTTGCATTGCTTGGCCCATTGTCATAACGCCCTCCTAGCCAAAGCTGTATGCTTCCACTGAGAACACAATTACCCATTGTTAGCTTCATTAGTAGTTAGTGACTAGTACTAAACATCTAGTAAGATAAGTACTCACCAGATCAAGAACTTGAGGGGTGAACTCCCCATACCACATGATCCTGTGGAGGCATCCATTGATGCCCACTTGCCATGGGTGGACATCATGGCCCAGGAGGTTGTAACCATTGTGAGTTGCACCAGTGATAGTGCAAGGAGCCTTGGAGACATGCTGCTGGATAGTGTTCCAAGCACCTGCAGTCAGACCACAGATCGGCTGGTGAGGGCCAGGGGAGGGGTTGGGGCCATCATGTCAGGGCACCAGCTCATTGCTTGGTCAAGAGACATGACTAAGCCTTTATGACATGGAAGTAGCTGGTATACCATGACATGTGCTGGAACCTGCTGGAGGATTGGATGGTCAGGTGACCTGCTGTGCATGGCTGTGCATGACCTCATATGACCTCATCCTTGGTCATATGACCTGATCACCTGACTAGGCTGAGTAAGCAAGATGTTCTAGCAGGTTCCACCACAGAGGTATAAATATAAGGCCTACTCTGCCTGGGGACTGTCTCTTCAGACTTGGTCTCTTAGGATCATCCACAGGTACCTATACTGTAGATAGGTCTTAGTCATCAGGTCTACTCCACTTCCTTGTTGCCTGCTTAGACTCTTGGCACTCTTAGGTGAGCAGACTTAGTCAGCCTGTGTTGCCCTAACACATTGGTAGGCATGGTCGTGTGAAGCATCAAGAAACAAATTGAGATGGGAGTGGGAACAAGATTCCCAGGAGGTAGTGGGAGGGGGTTCTGCCAACCCCCCATGCCTACCACAGGTCCCATCAAGACAGTCATGGCAGGAGTATGGGAGGGATGGGCCGGGATCATCAGTGCACTTGAGATTGAGACTGAGGGAATGTTGGACGGCATGACCAAGTTGGTGTTTGAGGAGGG
>NW_024467211.1:606076-640371 GCF_000292625.1 Dacryopinax primogenitus | reverse complement strand
GCTGTGCATGGCTGTGCATGACTCATATGACCTCATCTGGTCATATGACCTGATCACCTGACTAGGCTGAGTAAGCAAGATGTTCTAGCAGGTTCCACCACAGAGGTATAAATATAAGGCCTACTCTGCCTGGGGACTGTCTCTTCAGACTTGGTCTCTTAGGATCATCCACAGGTACCTATACTGTAGATAGGTCTTAGTCATCAGGTCTACTCCACTTCCTTGTTGCCTGCTTAGACTCTTGGCACTCTTAGGTGAGCAGACTTAGTCAGCCTGTGTTGCCCTAACACATTGGTAGGCATGGTCGTGTGAAGCATCAAGAAACAAATTGAGATGGGAGTGGGAACAAGATTCCCAGGAGGTAGTGGGAGGGGGTTCTGCCAACCCCCCATGCCTACCACAGGTCCCATCAAGACAGTCATGGCAGGAGTATGGGAGGGATGGGCCGGGATCATCAGTGCACTTGAGATTGAGACTGAGGGAATGTTGGACGGCATGACCAAGTTGGTGTTTGAGGGAGGGGAGGGAGCAAGAGCTTGAGCTTGTCATTGTCTGTATCGAGGAAGTCCATCACTTGTGCTGAGTGAAGGGTTTTGAAGTGTTTTTGAGGAGCCACCTTGTTGTAAGTTGTTGTGCATTGTTGATGAGTATTGTGAGTTCAGATGGGAGATGGTGGTAAAGACAAGAGATGGGGGGGATGCAGATGCAGATTTCTTGGAGATAAATTCCCCCTGAACCCCCACCATGCACCACTTAAACAAAGCCTCACCATCTAGACCCCCACAAATGAGCCCTCCAATCTCACACATTATTCGAATTTATCTATGCTCTTCTGCCTAGTACCTTGTTAGTTAGAACTTGTTATTTTAGCTAGTACACAAATTTTGTATTCTAGATAGCTGTATGTCTTGTAATGATGAGTTTTAGACTCAACCTTAGTGTTTTGTGCAGCTCAGCACAATAATTCCTTTGATTTCCTAGTGTGGGGACTTACAACACAACTGGACAATAACACTTCAAGTTCATGATTTATTTTAAAAACAGTACCTAGTTTTCAATCTAGTATTTAATGAATTTTTGAATTAGTTTTACTCACCGGCTCTCACATTCTTTTCGAAAATCTAGTTTTAGATCAGTGCCCCACCAGATGAGTCATTGCCCTCACTGCTCATTTGGCAGATCCTTGATTGTTCATGTGCCCTAGATCAATGGGGCTGCATTCTGTGCATGGGAGTCTCAGGTGTCTTGTCTCAAGATATATTTTGGCCTGGGTACACCTACCAGATTAGGTCATGGCCTAGCTCTCATTCTACAAGAGCTACTAGGTAGGGAACCCTGGTTTATCAAGTAGATGTCATTTATAGAAATGAGAATCTATGCATAGGATTACATTAATCAGTCATTACAAGCCCTCAGTCCATATTCAAGTAACTAAAATGTAAGGTTATTGAGAGCATGGGTGATGTGCTCAAAGGTCTCTGTGCTGTTGTTGTCTGCATCTGTGTCGCCAACATTGTACAAGTCTGCTTCCTTGGCAAATGCTTCTTGTTTCATTGATCTTGCCTGCTCAATTTCTGCTTTGGTTTCTTCTGCCTGTGATGGGCTTGGGCCATGAACTGGGGGGCTAGAAGCTTGTTTGCTGATCAATGTATCACCAGAGAACCCCAGCAGCAAGAAGATATTGATGATCCATGCAGCAATCATGCAATTGATTAGCTTGCAATAGGCTAGACGTTCTCACATCTCTGCAGCTAGCAACACATCACCTGAGCTTTGGACGGCCTTGATTTTTGGCAGCATGTCAGTCAGGTCAATGTGTATTGCAGTCCACACTCACCAAATCTCTACATCAAGTTGTCAAAGTTCCTCCATAGCACAGCAGACAAGGAGCCATTGGACCAGGGTGGCTCAAATCTCTGGCTTTACCCACTCACACTCATGCACATCATCTTGAGAATACTGCAGGAGTGAGAAGTCAGAAAGCCAGGAGTAGGCAAGGACTTCTTGCAGCATGAGTATAGGTCAGTGGACATGGGCAGTGAGCTCATTGTACTTGTTGAGGGCAGTTCAAATCATGTTGCTTCTTCTTTGTAGTGCCTCTCCCAGTGTGCAACGCATCTTGTAGCCTAGGTTGCAATCAGTTCACAAGAGTACTTGAGGATGTACTGGGACAGACCTGTTCCCCAGAGATCTAGCTTTTCAAGCTCAAAAAGTCATTGAACCACCAATGATTTTAATGAATCCAAGGCCTTGTTATACTCTCAGAAGTTCAGGTTGATCTGGGTCTGCTGCCACTTGGCACACTCTGGAGACCAGCGAGATATCCATAGTAGATGCTTGTATTCAACTGCTAGTTTCTCCAAGCACTCAATCATATTGATTGCTGCAATGTATCCTCATTGAAGTGCCCATTGACACATGTTGTTAGAACCTGAGTACCAGGTTTCTGGTGTAGTGTTGATGAACCCATCAAATCCAAGCTCAGCAAGCCTTGATCTAGGAACTGTGTTAGCAACATGTCAAGAGAGCCAATGAAACAGACTCACTTAGCTGCTGCTAGACTTTGCAACATCTCAAGGTAGTTGAAGGTGAGTACATCCTCTTCTGGTTCTGTGACAAGGCAGGAGAAGTATTCCTCTTCCTCACAGATGTATCGAGAGAAGTCTTCATCAGTCAGATTTTGCTGTTGCTGGAACTTGATGACCAGCAGCTGCATGGTTGGGAAGATATGCAGAGCTTGGCAGTAGTTCTCACACAAAAAGTCAGCTGGATCTGTATCAGCAAATAGCAAGAGCCAAGGAGGAATCACTTACCTAGTCCAGCTTGCCTGTCCTCATCCCATCTAGTCCAGAGGAAGTGGAGACTCATGTGACAATGGTATTGCGAGCCATGTCAGAACAAGTGTGCCATCATGTTCTGTTTTGAGAAAATCTGCTCATTGGTTTTGAAGTCTTCTAGTCCAGCAGTGGCAAGAAAATGAGGGTGGAAGCACAGTTGACACTTTTGGTTATGGGCATATCTGTGAAATGCCCCCACAAAGAACCAGAGACTGAGGGCTTCAGCACAAGCACCTAGCATGCTACAAGCAACCATTTTGGAGTGCTCACAGCCAATATTGTAACCCACTGCAACACCTGTGCCGAAGACATCTAGTACCTTGCTCAAACAAGCTACAGAGCATTTTGCCCTAGATTGCAAGTTAGTATAAAGTCTAGATTGGAAAGCAAGAACAGTACAGTACATATAACTCACCAGATTGGATCATATCTGCAGACCACAAGATCATGCCATGTTGACAAGCAACTAAGAAGTTACTCATTGTGTGCAGGCCCTCCATCCAATGTGAATGCTTGTCCTTAGCCTTCCATGTCTTCCACTTGGAGGTGCAGACCTCCCCAGGATTCTCACAGGCAGTTGGTGCACTGCCAGAATGAGAACATGGGGCATCCGGAGTGCTCATGGGTGTGTGCGAGTTATTTGAGATACCAAGAGAACTCACCTTCTTGCTGTGCACTTTCCTGTGTCCATGTTCCTTGTACAGGTCCATGAACTCAGGGGAGAGGACATAGTTGCTGGGAAACTGTTGGAGGTCTTGATATCCGGCAGCAAGGAATCGTTTGCTTGAATTATTGCCATCCACTGCCACAAGTTTACTATGCTGCAAAGAGGGCTTGTCATGTAGCTAGAGAGAGTCAGCATGCACCTAGATCTAATTCACAGAACTCACTTGATACTCACAAGCACTGCATGAGTTGAGCAAGCACCAATTAGGGGCATCATAACCAAAGCCCGCCTTCACTAGCCCTTTGATGTACATGATCATCTCGACCCATGCATCATATGCTTGACACAGCTGGATTTGAAAGTAGTGTTGATATGGGTGCTGCTCTCCAGTCAATCCGTGAGCAACCAAGAAAAAAGGAAACTCTACTCACTCAATGTAAATCACACAAGATATGAGCAAAGGCCTCATGTGACACATAGGCTCAAATACAACAGTGGTGGAGGACTTCCAGTACATCCAGCGAGATTGCAACATGAGGGATAGCAGGGGTACATGGCATGAATCCCTGCTCGACCAAGTGTGCAATAAGATCTTCTCCATCATTTGAGCAGTGAGACTGACAGTGCTCAACACCTACAGACAGCCAGTAAGATGACATGAATTGGATTTGTGGAATGCAGCATCATGACTTACTCTTCCAAGTCACAATTTGCAACTAAACTAAGTCCATGTTTTGATTCTCCTCACTCATCAACTCATTATTATCCACCAAGCCTACTGCACCCCCACCATGTCGCCAACTCATGAATGCACATTTGATTGAAGGTACAAGGTGCTGCCAATGACTTGCCATGAAGGCGAGTTGCTCTGCATAACAGCCTTGTCCTCTAGCATATCCTGAACCATGGTGGGATGCCCTAGATAGGCATAATCAGAACTCAAAACCTTTGCAGGAATGGGTGGTCATACTGATGTTGGTTTCATAATGCATGCAACCCACGCTGACTGTTCATCTGTCTCCCACTCATCCCCAGTGTCCTCATCCCTCTCTCCTTGTCCGAAGGGGATTGCACTGGGAATCCCCACATCAACAGTGCCTCATCCATCATTGAGTTGGCCCCACCATAGCTTTCCATGAGGTACTGGAATGCTTGTGTGTCATCAGGCACTGGTGATCCAAGTAGGTCAGTGTGGATTGTGAACCCAGGGAGAACATGCATACCACTTCACTGCAAACTCACTTCTTCTTTTAGCTGTTCCTTGTACGTGTAGATGGCCTTGTAGTTTAAGGTCTCTTGCTTTGCCAAGGTAATATGAGGGGCAAGGCCATGTTGGTACTCCTTCCTCACATTGATGTGGTGTTTTTGCCTTCAAGTGGCACTATCCTTGAAGTCAACAATCCAGAAGGCTCTAGAGGTTGATGCATGGTTGTGGGGAATGGTCGATGGGGAGGAGAAAGTGTTCTTTTGAGAGACAGGCATTAGTTCAAAAAGGAATAGCAAGGACTAGTACCAGTTTATCCCTAGGGTGTACATTGCGTGATGCACGTGTTTCTCTAGTCACGTGCACTAGGTCTTGCTGGTCTAGGTTGCCTCCGAAGGGGGCAGACCAAGACCCAAGGGTTCTGTCCAGATTGGGTGGTAGTAGGGCTGGATGAGCTGGATCGCGGGGTCTTTGCGGGAACAAGCGATTCCGTGGCGGGGCTACATTGCGCCCCGTTCACGGGTTTGTGCACGGGGGCCCGAGGTACGGGTGCCCCGAGCATTCCCTTCTTGACAAGATGTCCAGTTCGAGCAAGGGGAAGGAAGTGGCCAATGGAAAAGCAACAGAGCCTGGATATGAGATGCCTTGGTGTGTATATGTTTTTAGAAGAATGATTTGCTGTTCTGACACGTTTGTGCAGGGTGGAGAAGTACCGACCAAGAGTTCTGGACGATGTCGTGGGCAACACGGATACCATTGACAGACTGAAGGTCATCGCAAGAGACGGCAATTGTCCACATATCATAATATCGGTCGGGCGATCATTCTAAATTGTCGGATTCCATTGAATACCGTGTGCAGGGAATGCCGGGCATTGGCAAAACAACCAGCATACACTGTCTCGCACATGCATTATTGGGTGACGCATACAAGGAAGGGGTCCTTGAGCTGAACGCATCGGATGAGCGGTACGTTACGACTGGCTCATGGAATTTGCTTTCAACTGAATGTAAGCTCTTAGTGGTATCGATGTTGTTCGAAATAAGATCAAAACGTTTGCACAAAAGAAGGTCACCCTTCCACCTGGCCGACACAAGATTATCATCCTTGACGAAGCTGATAGGTGAGAACTGCATGCCCTATTCTCATTCGAAGATTCGGGATAATGACTTTCCTCAGCATGACAGCAGGCGCACAGCAAGCACTACGACGGACAATGGAGATCTACTCAAACACAACGCGATTCGCATTGGCTTGCAATCAATCCAACAAGATTATCGAACCGATACAGAGTCGGTGTGCCATTCTACGATACTCAAAGCTGAGAGATCAGGAGGTGTTGAAGCGATTACTTGAGATATGCGAGGCGGAGAAAGTGCGATTGCCATATTATGATCTTTGATCTGAACCGCTAACCTTCACCAAGGTAAAATACAATGATGAAGGCCTGACCGCCCTCATCTTCACGGCAGAAGGCGACATGCGCCAAGCGATCAACAACATTCAGTCAACGTGGTCCGGGTTTGGCTTCGTGAATGGCGACAATGTCTTCAAGGTGTGCGATCAACCGCATCCTGTGCTCATACAAGCGATGCTCCGCAGTTGCCACAAGGGCGATGTTCAGGGCACGATGGACAAGCTAGATGAGCTATGGGGTCAGGGTTACAGCGCGGTGGATATTGTGGTGACTCTGTTCAGGGTTACTAAGACGTTCAATGAGTGAGTTCGTAGCTTTGGTGTGGCAACCCGATTGACAGCGATGATAGGCTCCAGGAATATTCGAAGTTGGAGTATATCAGGGTGCGCATTTCCTTCAACCCCGTCTATTGACGCATTTGATTCGTCCTGTCTATAGGAGATTGGATGGACTCACATGCGAGTACTCGAAGGCGTGGGAACGAAGATGCAGCTTGCTGGGTTGGTGGCGAGGTTGTGTAAGATGGTGCGCGCTTCATTCCGTATATGTACGTCTTCTAACGCGCCTTGTAGAATATGAAGCCGGAGTTATTCAAGTTGTGATAATCTTCGACCCCTGCGAGAGATTATCCCTCCTGCACATGTACTTTCTGAGCCTTTATGGGGATGTCCGTTCTAGCAGCTTGACTAGTTCTACACGCATGCAATACACCTCAATTGCAACATCCACTTAGAACACCAGTAACCGTCTGGCAATTACTGTGCCTCCTCCCTCTGTGTCTCCTCATCTGCTTTCTTCTTCGGCCTTCCCTCTGCCTGCTCCGGAAGCCACTTTAATAGGACAATGAACCCAAAGGCGGTCACAATAAGCATCGCGAATCCCAACTCGCCCCAGAGAATCTGTCGTTCCACTCCTATCGCATAGACCGTATTGTACGTCGCGGGTGCGACAGCACGCACTGCCGACTGTAGGGAGAGGGCGACGCCGTTGAGCGTCCCGTGCGCAAGTGGGTTCGGGGAGATGTCGTTCAGCGCTAGCTGGACGGCGGCTGCGTTAACATCGGTGAGCATGGACAGTCATAGGGAAAAAAAAATGAGACGTACTGAAGGCCATGCTCACCCCAGAGCTGGTTATAATGATCATTGGCATTATTACCCAGAACGCGGTCCACTGGCCGTGCCGAAGGAGAATGTTCATCAAAGGCAGCGCCATGAATGTGATCGGCCATGCGCAGGCGCATAACCGGAGCAGCTTACCCGTGCCGATGCGGTTCACGAGCGGAGGAAAGACGAGAAGCAGCCAGATGGCTTGGGATATCCCAGCGATGGCGAGGTAGAGCGATATCTGAGGAGGGGTGAAGTTGTACCCGCCCAGCTCGATAGGAGTGTAGAAGAACACGGGGCACATGGCGGTGAAGGCTACGCCCAGGAGGAGGGCGTATTCGAAGATGCATAGGACGGGGATCACACCGGGGCCAGAGACGACTTCGCGCATTGATGGAGGGGTGAGCACGATCGCATGGTGGTCTTTCTGCAGCTTGCGTGTCTGCACGATCGAATCAGCTCCAGTGCTGATGGGGTAGGATAGGATATCGCACCTCCTTCAGCCAAATCAGGTTGATCACTGCTGCAACAGCTGCCAATCCGCCAGAAATGAGGCATGGGAGAAGATATGGATATTCCCGGAGTAACCACGATCCGCCAAACACTGCTGGCAACTGGGTTGCAGGCTTGGAGAGCCCCCCACCGATGACGGGTCCAAGGAAAATACCAATGTTGCCTGCGAAGGCGAAGAAGCTGAACGCGCGCGCTTGGGTCTTCTGTGTCGAATTCTCTGTAATCATCGTCCGAACGGTGCTGTGCATTACAAAATCCTCGGTAAGTGCCTCTGATTAGTGTAGAAAGGAGGGGAGTGGAGCGTACACGATCGTTCCCGCGAAGATGCCAGCAACGGAGCGAAGGGCGATCATTTGCCATACGCTCTTCGAGAGACCGAACAAGACGCTGGCGACGGCGACACCGGATAGGGAGGCAATGAGCACGGGTTTCCGGCCGTATTTGTCCGAAGCACGACCCCAGAAGAGCATGAATACTGTCTGAGTCAGAGAGAAACAACTTTCCTGTACCGCGGATTATCAATTGTGGAGGCCCCGAGACAGAAGGTAGACGTACGATCCACCCGCTCCAGAAACCGACCTCGGCGTCAGGCACGCTGCCGCTCTCGTGGATCATCTCGCTCACAAAGGGGAATATGCTGAAGAACGCGACGGGCTCAACAAGTCGAGCAAAGCAGAGGAGGAACATCTGCCAGAGCGGCAGAGGGCGATCCTCGTCATCTTCTGCAGGGGAGGGAGGGTCGACATCGGGCGGTCCGTCGACTAAGGTAGAAGCATCGGAGGTTGTGAGGGCGGTCGGAGGTGAGGAATCGCGTTCAGTAGAAGATAAGAGGGGAGTGCGCTCGCTATGGATGGTAGCAGCGGAGGCGGTCATCCTGGGGGGCAGTGGTGGTCGTCAGCAAGGAGCAAGATGCTCTGCCGAAGTGAGTTATATTTACCTCGTGGAACTTCTCAACCTGGAGAAGATGCGCCAAAATGATTGAGGGCAGTGAGAATGACTGGGTGTTTGATATTGAAATCAAATCCTTCTCAATTCCGAGAATAGCGTGGTCGTAATAATCACGGCATCTCACTCCCGATTCGCCCAAGAACGCAGGGAGCGCCCGTACAGCCACCGGGCGCTTCCTAACCCTCGGCCCATAAAAAAACCCTGAGCCCACGCGCGCTAGGTCACGTGTCCAACAAAGACACGCCACTCAATTCTGTCCTCTGAACGTGACGCGCTTCTTCCTGTGCTGAAGCTGCAAGCCGAAAATGTCACGACCCCACCGCCGACCACCGCAGTCCTCAGCCAATGAAGCATACCGCCGCGCGCTACTACTTCCTGTCCAGCCATGGAAAAAGGAATGGGTAACACCCGTAGGAGGCAGCCCGGGATTGAAGCTGATGAAATGGGTAAAGAGTGATGAGAAGCTTGTACGTTCTTCACATGTTCTCATTATATTCAGCCGATAGTCTGACACGTACTTCTCTTGTCTTATGACAGCAATGGAGTGATGACGAAGATGACACTGCCCTAGAACAAGCGCTCGGAGCTGCAGCGGATCATGGCGTGGCTGGGGAAGGGGCGGATGAAGCCGGCTCATCAGAAGACGAGGAGTCGCGCGAACCTGACGAGGGTGACTCGACGCCCATCGATGGTGGTAGCTTTCCCGCCTCAGGGATACAGACTCCTAAGGAAATTAGGCCCCATCCCCTGAGGAAAGAGCTAAAGCCAGAAACGGAGGAGGAAGAGGAGGAGGAAGGTGAGGAGCCGGAGGAAGGGGAAGAAGCAGAGGCGGACGACGAGGAAGAGCCTGAAAAGGATGAGAAGCAGGGTGCAGAGGTAGAGGAAGGCGAAGAAGGCGAAGGGGAGGAAGACGCGGATCTGAACGTCCCTCAGACTGACGGCGACTATGACGCCACCTCTGGGCCCGGGTTCCCCCACGAAGAAGGCACAGACGACATGATGGGTGAAGGCTACGACGGACAGCCGTATGGGCATATGACGCTTGAGCAAATTGCGGAGGTGGGATTGATGGAGGGTGAGGAGGTCGTCAACCACGAAGGGGGGATCGAGGAGGCGTCAGGGCAACAACCGTTAGGACTCGTGAACGCCGATAATCCGGATGAGTCGTACGTGTAGCGTCATGTTGTTGTATGATACATCGTCCCATGTGCACACATAATGTATGATAATGGTACGCGATCCGTTGTATACATTTTCTATCATGTTAAATGAGTAAACCATGTGGCGCCGTGATAATGCTAGAAGTCATCCATATCCAGTTGCGATTCTCCCTTCCATCCGTCAGGCTCCTCCTGCCAGTCCCCTTCGTCTTCTTCTTCCTCCCACTCTCCAGCGCCAAACACCTCTTGTTCCACGCTCCCCTTTCTCCTCGGGTCAAAAATCCGCTGTATGACTCGTTCTTCCTGTTCACGATTCTTCACAGGCGAGTCCAAGTCGAGCAGGTCGAACATATCCGTGGGCAGCCTTACCGTGAGCTCTTCATCCGCTTCCTCTGCGATTGCTGAATCCTGTGAGAGCGCAGGAGCGGGGCGGAAGACGTCAAAGTCCCAGATCTCATCCTCTTCGTCTTCAGGTCCTCCACGGGGACGGCGGCGCGCCTGCATACCGCCCCAACGTGAATAGGGGATCTCTCTGATTTGGATTTCGGAGTCACTTGATGACATGTTTTCCTCAATTTCATCCTTCTGTGTTTTCTTGCCCTTCTTTGGTTTTTTTCGAGCTTTAATTTTCGAAGCTGTCGTGGTAGCGGGGGGGGAGGGTGGGATAAGTCCTGCAGACATAGGTTTCGACGATCCAGGTTCTGGAGAAGTCGGGCGTTTGAGAGAGGTCGACGGTTGGGGGGGTTCCGAAGGCTGCTTTGAGTTTTCTCGGCTTGAGGAAGGGCCGGTGAACGAGACAGTGCGCTTTGAGAATAGACCTTTCCCTTTACTTTCCTGCTTCATAGGTGACTCGAAGATAGATTTGAAGCGTTTTGGCGCGTCCGTCTTTTTCGGCGTGGGACCGAACTCGTCAACGTCCATCATCTCTTCTTCCGTGACAGATCGTTCCATTTCCTCGACTTCGCTGCTGGGCACTTTGACATTTACGAGATTGTTCAGTCGACGGCGCTTGTCCGACTTGACAGGTGTGAAGTCTTCCTCTCCCGCGAGACGTTTCCGAGCCTTGGTCCGGGGGGTATCAGCAGTCTTACTAGCCTGGATTAATGCTCGCAGCTTGGCGGGGGATGCAGCTGATACGTATTTCGAGGGCGTGAGAGCCACGTTGGGTTCGACATCTGTCAGGACAATGGGTGCAGATGAGGGCTTGAGTATGGACTTGGATGGAGAAGGAGGCAATTCAGGAGGAGTAGCGCTCATAAACAAAGACTTTTTCAGTGTACCGCCAGACAGATTGTTAGCCGGAGATGAACCAGTCAGCTTGGCGAATAGAGCAGTGGTCGGAGTAGTTTGTTTATCATCGGCGGCGAATGGATTCTGGTCCGTAAAGAGGATGCCCAGTTTTGGTTTGACAGGAGACCGTCCAATAGACGGACCCCCTTTGCGCGGTGAGCGGAAGGGGTTGAATGACTCCTCGGCATTCCCGATGCTTTCTACCGTGGTCGAGCTTGATGCGGTTGGGGACGGGCGATTCGAAGGGCGTTCTATTGGTTTCTTATTTTGTTTGACCCCGACTTGCGATGCGGCCGAGGACGACGTTCCCGGCCTTGATCGCGCTTTGTTGTACGTTTTGTACTTGGTGTCTACGGACGCGTCAATAGTTGCTATCATGTACGTCGCGACTCACGTACCGATGGCCGGAACTTTCTTGATATCATCCCTCGTTGGCTCCCGTCCCTTTCTCGCTTTGAATTCGCGTTCCCAAGCCTTCAAATCCGACCGCAGTTGAGCCAAATCGATAGCGATGGCGTTGCCGTCCATCGTGTACACTCGTGTCGCCAGTAGACGCGTCAAGGACGCGCCTCTCTTCTCAGGTCAGGGCTCACGTTGTAATTACAAAGCAAATGCCTCCGTCCTTGTTTCCACGGGAGCAATCATCCGGCGCCTCTGAAAAGGAAGGACATCCAGGGTTTCTTTTGTTCAGAAGCGTGCAAATCGCGTGGAGTTTGTTTGACCGGAGTTTTCTGCACAATGAAAACGGTAGAAGCCTCCCGCGGCCCCTATATACTCGGGTGAAGTTAACCGCCTAGTACTGCCCGCCTTTGTTACTCTCCCCTTCCTCATTCGCATTGCTCTCCTCCTTCACTGGTCCCCAGCAGCTCCTCCAACAGCACTCTCGTTCAACTTGTGGTGGACAGTGTCAATATTCAAAGTTTCGACTTGAAGCTGGCATTACAGAAACGCCTTTGTAGAAACAGAAACAGCAGCTTCTGAGATGAAGGTTCTAGTTCTTGGGTGCGTTCATAGGGCTCAGACTTCCTGAGAAGGATCACTGATTCGATCCTCACAGCGGAACTGGTTACGTTGGATATGGGGTGGCTTGCGCGTTCTCGAGAGCCGGTAATGCATATCACCATTCTTCATCGATTGATGTTGATTGTGGATTGCACAGGTCATGAGACAGCTGCCACTTATCGGAACGAATCCGGGTCTGCAGATCTTGCTGTAGCAGAGATTGCACCAGTCCCTTGGCGCACTTGGGATTCATGTCTCAACAGCTTCGACGTCATCGTCGACTGTATGGACTCTGCTGATACCTCCATCATGTGTATCAACCGTATCGCAACATGCAGTGTCTCACCAGAGTCAGGCAGGCGGAATCACCCCGTCGCTTACATATATACCAGCGGCATCTGGGTCCATGGAGCTAGTGAGCCACAAGGGAAAATGGGTTTGACGATAGTAGATGAGCGGAACGGGGACATGTCCCGTGTGCCAGCATGGGTATGTTTATTGTCTTCCATCCTATCGTATCAGGCATGCTGAAGAACATGTGCACAGTATCAGGAGAAGGTCAACGTCGAAGCGTTGATTCTCAACAAACATGAGTTGATGCCAATCATTGTTAGACCGGGTCTCGTCTACGGCCAGACCATGGGAATGTTGAACAAGCTATTCAAGAGCGCTTGGTATGGAAAGATTACATGCCCGGAAAATTACCAATCCCGATGGTCGACAATTCATCTTGATGATCTGGCTAATCTCTATGTCAACATCGCGGAAGCGGTTCGTCATCATCACAATTTTGAACCTAGCAGATTCTAACTCTTTCTTGAGGCTCCAATTTGCAAGGGACTGTGCTTCGATGCTTGCAACTTGTCCTCAGAGTCCGCGGAAGATGTGATCAGGGCGCTGAGCAGGGCATCGGGATGCAACGAGCTCGCCTTCACCCAAGAGAAGAGCCTGGAGAACTATGCCTTGTCGACATCAATGGTAACGCGTCCGTCGCTCGCAAGATCTATTGTTGGCTGGCAACCGAGGAAGATGGCCTTGACGGACGGGATGGAGCTGTATTGGATGAGCTGGATATTGACAACCGGTATCCACCGGGACCAGGCAGCGCTTCCGATACCCGAACAAGCGAAAGCCCCGTTGTGCGCCGAACCACACGCGCATTCTCATCTCCATCCGGCACCGATCCCCCAGCCACAAATGCAGATCAACACCCCATCTCCTGTGCCATCTCATCCTGAACCAACTACGCCACAGTTCGTGCAACAGCCCCCGCTTCACCCCGCACCTCCTCCGCAGCCCTTTATCCAGCAGAACGCGCCAGTTCACCCACAACTTCAGTATCAAGCTCAGCAGATAGCCGTGCAAGCAGCCCAATCACAGGAGCGGCCTCCTATATCATTTCCGGACATCCCAGTAAACGACCTTGCTACACTGCACAGACAATAGGGCCTCGTCTGCTTCCAGCAAACATTCAATCGGATCTCGGAGAAACTGGTCAGGGACTTGCAAGCTCAGCAGGGCGTGAATGCCCTTTCATTCGGGGATCTGCAACGCTACGCCAACTCGCACGTGGTGGCGCAGATGAAGTTACATGCCCAAGCTCTGCAAATGCGTCCCCCATCCCCTGCAGCTTCTTACCCCACCCCGCAATCTGTCGCATCGCCGTAGGATCCCGAGCTTGATATTCAAACTGCTGGACATCAGAAAGCTATCAATACTTGGTGTTCTGCTGGTTAGTGACGCCTGTCCATTACTGTATCTCTTCCATTTGTCTTGACAACTTGATTGCTTTCTTTCTCTTTCTTTTGCACTTACGTTCCTTTATGCAATGCATGTATATCTCCGGACACTCTAGGTAGAACATGCAGAACATGCATACGATGCAGCACTTTGTATGGCATACAATACGCAATGAGGAGCTGTTGTGTTACCTGATCGCGGGTGTTATGTGCCTATCAAAGGGTTTCGACGCGTCAAGCCAACAACCACGTCTCTTCCTCGTCATCTTCCGAAGCACATTTTCGCGTGTTACGCCCATATAAGACTCGGTACAACATATATAAATAATGCCAGCTAGAATGCGTCAAGCTTCTCAGGGGTCATCCAATAGCGACGGGTCCGAGCCTAGGTAAGCAGAGCGCATATATGCAGCCTGTCAGAAAGGTCGCTGAGCCAGGATCATGCAGCGACCTCCAGGACATGATCAAGGTGTACAAAAGTACGGTTATGAGATCGACATCCTTTCATGAAATGCTGACTTTCGTCAGAGTCTCGAGATGAGAAAAAGACCCAACGAGAGAAAGAACTTTTGAAGGCGATGGAGAAGACTAAAGCGGATTATGTGAGTGCGCGAGAGGCGCATATATGCTATATCCTGACGCATATACCGAGGTGAACCAAACGGAACAGATCAAGGAGAAAGCCAAGCAAGACATGCGAGCTGTTCTCCGCTTTCAGTAGGTCTTGAACTGATCTCGATACCTCAGGTCGGAAATATATGCCACATTCCGAGAGAAGGACGCCGAGCTTACAGAAAACATCCACAAGATTTGGATGAAGGTCTTTGAGACACACAACACAGTCCAGGTGTGTCATACCTTTCAAACGCAATGTCTATGTCAATCGAGATGGCCTCCAGTTGCACACCAATGAAGCTGCCGAGCTCCACGCCAACGCTGTCCCGGACATGAGCGCCGGGCTTCAGAAGATAGAATATACTATCAAGGAGGCTCTTCAAGGCAAGTGTGCTTGAAATATCCCGGATGAACATAGAATGACTTGTGCCAGGAGAAGACGCCCTCATCGGAAAGATGGCGGCATAAGACGTCGGCCGCTGACAGTGATCATTCAAGTGCTTTCCATGAGAGGGGCGCCTTCGTGTTAACTAGTATGGCGTTATACTTAGCAAGCAGTAGTGAAGGATCGCCGCTTGTAGAATGGCTTCACATGTTGAGGCACAGCAAATTACGTAAATCACGTTCCTGGTCGTCCTTTGGAGTGACGTGCCACACAAGGGATCCCCACCCCTCCCACCGCCCACATCGACGTCCACCACGAGCTCATCGTCTACCGCATCGAACTCGACACCAAATGAAGTCGTGTACATCCATTTTGTAGCCCAACTATGCGGTCCGACATCTCAGACGCGCCAAGTCCAGACCTGCCATCAGCAGCGTCCAATTCATCGACCGTCTCGTCTTCCGGACGGCGGGATCGTGTCTCGTCATCTCCGGCAGCTCATCATCTGCACTTCGCCTCCGATGTCCACCCATCACCATCCTCGTCTTCACGTCTCTTGCAACCTAGCGGGCCCCACTCGACGGGTCGTCGCACACCACAGCCTCATCTACCCTCACAAAGGCGGACATCCCGTCCGATCTCCGCCGACCCCTTATCGAGCCCACATGATCGGCGAGCAAGTCTGGCGGCCAGTGCATATACTACTGCACCAAGCAGTGTAACTGCTAGGCGCACCAGCATGGCGAGACTGCGAAATGCGCGACCGGTGAAGAAGGAGGACGCGGAGGTGTGGGAGTTTGGGGAGAACAGTTTAAACCCGGGGCTGACCGCAAGTGCGAGCTCACGAAAGGGACCGGGTGGTACCGGTGAGTAATCCAAACGTGAATAGTTCACAAAATGACTGAAGATAATAAAGAGAATGAGCAGCTCCAGCAGCGACTTGCTCGAATCGATATGGATTTGGTCATGCAAGCTTTACAGGAGCAGTCTCCTCCACCTAGACAGGACTTTGGCATCTCTACTTCGACTGCGCCTCTCAACCCTCCTCCTCCTCCTGCTGTTGGAACCCGGCGCTCCTCCTCGTTTGCTACTTCGTCCTCCCCTCTGCGAGTCGAGGACCTGCGGCTGCACTCAGGATCGCCCGATTCTTCCAGAGCTGAAAGTGGGAAGGAGAGGGGTAGGATCATGCGCATTCTGAGCGGAACAAAGAAAGGAAGAGAAAAGATGACTCCGGAAGAAGAGGAAGTACGCATACGGGCTGAAGAGATGCAGCGCATCGGTATGTGAATTCATGTTAGACCATTTCCTGATCTGACGCGACAGGAAGAACGAATACGACATATACACTCCACACTCACGCATTCTACCCAATCCCGAGCCGAATCTGCTAAGATGCAATTCGAGGCTCGCTATTCTTATCTTCTTTCTGCACCACCGCACCATGGCGGGAGGCCACCCACATTCCTTGACGTTGTAAAGTGGAAGCGATCCGTGCGGGACATTGGAAGGCTAAAACGGCGACACGAAAGCCGCGTTGCACTCTCGAGAGGACAGTCGCTCAGTCGAGTAAACACGACTGATTCTGCTGGAGAGCTAGGCGTCAAGAGCATAACAAGTTCACCGAGTAACATCGATTCCCGACGCGGCTCTTTCAACATGTCCTCTCAGTCTGCAATTCCCCAGTCGGTCTCATCAGAAATGGCATCACATTGGGCCGAACAGCTCATTATGGCTAAGCATCGTCGCAAACGCTCTGTATTGAGCGGAAGCAGCACTGCTCTGGCCTGGGACTCTGCTGGAATGATCGGCAAGTCTAGCGATTGGGATTTCACAGCCCAGGATATCATGGAATTCCTTGCGTGTTCCGGAACTGTGGAGCCCTTCGTCCCCCCGGTAGGACACGAGCGCGACGTCCGTTCCAGCGAAGAACGCGAATCTATGGAGTTGGAGAAGATTTTGCGAAGAACGGTCGGAGTACCTGGGCAGGACAAGTCGGCCCCGCCCAGTGTTATCTCCATTACGAGCGCGGACGATTCAGCTGCGGAAAACCATATCGGTCCGATGGGGAGAGGCCGACCAGTACACCTCAATGTGGTTCCTCCAACGCATGGCAAGAGGCAACTTAGTCTGGTGACCGAAGATGAACCGGAGAGTCCAACTGATGCCACCTTCCGGGCAGAAAAGCGACGAGATTTGTTGCTATCTGCGCCAGAGTCTCCGGTCAGTGGAAGGGAAGATCAGTCCCCTTCTCGGTCCCCGAGGTTTCACCGGTCACACTCCATCGCCATGGGTAGGGGCGGCAGTATCAGCCAAGCGTTTGGCAACTTCCTCAACCTTTCTGGGAGCGTTGCTGGGAGCCAGGAGGCATTTGGCGCTGCGCCGTCTGGGGTGGCGAGTAGCAAGCAGAGTATCACTGGCAAGCGATGGGCACCTGTTCGGCTGCGGCTGAGCTTGGAGGAAACGAGGGACAAGAGTCCCGACGGCAGCGCGAGCGAACACTTGCTCAGCGCTGTCAACAGTGATAACGATGTCGGGTCCGGAACTGATTTACCGTGGAGGCGTGGCCGGGGAACTAAGACGAAGCGGAAACTGCCCTCTCTCAAATTTAATAGGCGTGCGCTTGCAGCCGGGGCGGAGAATTCGCCGCTGGACAGCGCGCTGAGCTTAGCTACTCCTGGACCGATCCAGGAGTCGGCGAAGATCGTCTTGCCTAATGTGCCGGGATTTGAGAAGGAGGAAGAAGAAGAACCGGAGGAGTCTGTGGATTCGGAGGAAGAGGCTGCTGAATATGAGCGCAAGAGCAGGTACGGCCGTGTACTTCAATCACGTGGTCTCAGGCTGATATTGACAAAGGATTTTGAACAATGTCCAATTGCAAGTATCAAGGATGGACAATGTCCTAGCTTCGGCTCGAATCAAGCACCTCGCGCAAGAGTTACTGGACATGCGCGCCCAAACGCTAACGATGCACACCGGGGCTCCAGTCGCGCTTCCTCCTCTTCCAGATAATCTTCCCTCGGCTCCCATGCCTTCCCCTAGACCTCGCCCTCAAGACCTATCAGTAGTAAGAAACCTATCGGAGGCCGCCGGAGGCCCGCACGTCCTCACTTCACCCCGCACCGGTCTACCACGGACGATCAGCGAGCCCCTTCCCACCTCCGACGCGGAGGAGTCTTCCTCCATTCCTCGTGTCCGGCCCATACCCCCTTCCCGTTCTGCCTCCCTCCCCCAGTCTGACGAGCCCAACGTCGACCCTCTGCCGCATATCCAATCCACATTGGAGCACCTCACCCACCAATGGCAAGAAATAGACACGCGACTCGACGCGCTCTTCTCCCTCCAACAATCTGCTTTCCAGACCCATGCACGGATGCAGACCGCAGTCGAAGCCTCCCAAGCCCAGTATTTCTCCGAACTCCAAGTAATGAACAGGCTCGACGACAGGATCCACGCGCTTAAAACGCGTCACGTTGGCAACTCGTGGTTCTTCACCATTCTCGCCGCGCTTGCTGAAGTCCTGCTCTTTGTCGTCTGGTTCGTGGCAAAGATCATACAGCTCGTGTTTTTCCGCATTCCCAAGTGGGCATACAAGGCCGTGGTGAAACTGTTCGTGTTTCTGTGGTGGCTGATCCGTTGGGTGCTCTTCTTGGACTACTTGTGGCCTTGACTTTGTCCTTCTAATCTCAGCATATACCCTAATATCGCACTGTACCACCTGCAATCTACCCTTTCTTCTTTCCTTTTCATTAGGCACGCAGCACTCCGAGCACAAATGGGAATAAAGAGTTGTGGTAAGATAATACATTGGCTCTTCCTTTCCCCCCTTGTAGCTTCCTCGGCCTGAGCAAGGTCTATGGCCTCCATTTCTTCCCTTTGCCCGAAACGCGCCCTTTTGACATCAACGCCCAGAACATCGCCGCCGTAGCAGCGCTCAACGAGAACCTATCACAACCCATCAGTCCCACTCAAGTTCACCCAATCAGGGACGCACCAAGTAGCCGCATAAACCGCATGCTGGTTCCTCATCTCCACCTTCGCCTTCCGTCCCACCGGTTCCCCCCTGGCAAGTTTCTCAGCCACAAGCCCCAAGTGGCCCTCGTACACTTCGTCCACCAGTACCGGCTGTGCCGATTCTCCCATCCGCTCGGAGAGGAGGGGAAGGTCGACCCAGTAGTACACTCCCTTTTCGGGCTCGTTTTCCGGGACGAACGTCCCTCGGGTCGAGGACTGCCTAAGGAGGCCCTCGATAGTCACCTCCCCCCCTGTGCGCTCCAAAGCTAAGGGGGACCCAGCGTACTTCGGCCCTCCAGGGCAAAAGTCCTTAGGCACAAAACCCCTATTTATGAAGATCGTGCTCCCCCCCGGACGCGCAAGGGGGGTGATCGCGTGATACCCGTGGACGCCGTCGTACGTCCGCGGGCCGACGTATATCGTTTGACTGGGGAGGTAGGTTCCTTGTGCAAGAACGCGGCGGTACTGAAATTCTGGGAGTTTGTCGACGCTGGGGGTTGTCAGCTGTCTGGCGAGGATGACGGGAGAGGAAGGAAGGGAGAGACGTACTTGATCCTCCCTGGAAGCCATAACGCTTCTCTACCGAGCTTGTCCTCCAACTCGTCTATGAGTGCTAACTTCCATCTGAGCCTATAGACCTGCCAGAACCCGAGGCCCAGAGTGAGGAGAGGGATGATACCGAGTAACATCGCTGCTGGAGAAGAACGTAGTCGGGCTGTGAACGTTGGTTTGCGAGGTGGTGGGGGAGGAGGGGGGATGTAGGAGTTTGACTGGGAGAGGGTGGTGGTGAGGGATGATGAGGAGGACTGGGATGAGCGTGATGAGTGAATTATTACTGTTTGTGGGAGGATGCATTCTGGTTGTCGGTTGTCCCATTGGGGGTCACGTTGTTGTTGTTTATGTGGAGGATAGGAGTACCAGAATACCCAGAAGAACATGCGTCGATGAGGTATATGAGTGTGTCTCACTGCGAGAGATGAAGAACGGACAGTGCGGGTGAGTGTATGCATCGTGTAATGCACCTAAGATGAGTTTATCAAATGTCATTTCCACTTTTGGGAAGTAACGGGATCAGACACGGAGGCAGAATGAGGTTGAAGGAACATTCACGGAAAGGCGGTGCATTGATATGAGGGAAGCGCTCACTGCGCACAGTCGACAACGCTGCTCATACTCTTATATCCAGGCTTGCTTTCCTCCCACTACTAACTAGGGTTAATGTCGTATGTCCTTTCATAGAATCACCCCTTCAATCATTGCTAAACCCTTCACAGATTCTTCGGTCGCAGCCAACGGGAGCCCCAGTCAGACTTCCTCGACGAGAGGGAGTATGACGACTACGGCTCACCAGCAGAGGCACGCGCAACACGCTACGGCGCCGGGACTGCGTCTACCGTGCACTACCCCACACGCCCGGTGGATAAGGACAAGGCCGAAGCAGAGCTGGCGATCACGATCAAGAAAGCGACCAATGGGGATGAGACCGCCCCAAAGCAAAAGCACGTACGGAGGTGTATCGTCTATACTTGGGACTACCATTCGTCTCAGAGCCTGTGGGCGGGACTCAGAGTACAACCAATCTTATCGGATGAGGTGCAGACGTTTAAGAGCCTTATCCTGGTGCATAAAGTCCTCCAGGAAGGGCATCCGATCGTTTTGAAAGAAGCGCAGAACCAGACTGGCTGGCTGGAGACGTGTGCCCGGACAGTGGGGAACGATGGGCAGAAAGGTGCGTGTGCATACTTGTGTGTCGTTCTAGAACTTAGTTCATATGCGCAGGCTATGGAAGCCTCATTCGCGCATATGTGTCTTTCATCCTCGCCAAGCTGAGGTTCCACCGCGTCCACCCGGACTTTAACGGGCTCTTCGAGTACGAAGAGTACATCTCCCTGAAGGGGATTGACGACCCTAACGAAGGGTATGCCCTCTGTCCTCCCTCCTCCGTCCTTCCCCGCTGACTCCACGCAGGTACGAAACGATCACCGACCTGATGAACCTGCAGGACCAGATCGAGAATTTCCAAAAGCTGATCTTCTCCCATTTCCGCGGTTCGACAAACAACGAGTGCAGGATCAGCGCCCTCGTCCCTCTTGTCAAGGAGTCCTATGGCATATACAGATTCATCACCTCCATGTTGCGTGCTATGCATCGCCGCACGGGCGATATGGAGGCCCTGGAACCCCTGAGGCAGAGGTACAACGCGCAGCATTATGCGTTACGCAAGTTCTACTACGAGTGCAGTAACCTCAAGTACCTCACTGGGCTCATAAACGTCCCCAAGCTGGGGCAAGAACCGCCTAACCTGATGGACAGCGGAGTTGCACCCGATCTCCCTGCGCGGCCGAAGGACGCTGGTGCCCCATCCGGGAACGGGTTCGCTGCGCCCAAAAGTCCCCCCGCTGCTCCGAGCCCAGCTCCGGATCAGGCTATGATAGCTGAACAAGCGCGTATGCTGAAAGAGTACGAGGACAAGCAGGCCGCTTTACAACAACAACGGTCAGCCGAAGAGCAGAAGATCAAAGAGCAACAAGCGCGTGAAGCGCGCGAGTTCTCCGAGCGGCAGGCTGAGCAGGCCGAGCGGGAGAAGAGGGAACGGGAGGTGCTGGAGAACCAACAGAGGCAGTGGGCGGAACAGCAGCAGATGTGGGGTCAGCAGCAGGCCGCGCAGAGGGTTAACGAGCTTGAGCGCGAGCTCTTGGGTATGAGAGGCCAGTTTGAGAGGGATCAGATGATGTTGGAGCAGTATGATCGGGTTAGTGCGCTTCGAGGATGACTGACTTGAGCTGATCTTGCGGTAGAGAGTCAAAGCGCTCGAAGGAGAGCTGTCGGTTATTAGCAACAACGCTGGTTCCCAGATCCAGGGCAAGGACGAGCTTATCAAGCAGCTGCAGGACCAGGTCACTCTCTGGCGAAACAAGTACGAAGCCCTGGCCAAGCTCTACTCCCAGCTACGCTCCGAGCACTTGGACATGCTTTCCAAGTTCAAGGCCCTCCAGCTCAAGGCCAACAGTGCCCAGGAAGCAATCGATAAGATGGAACGGATGGAGAGGGATATCAAGGCTAAGAACCTCGAGTTGGCGGATATGATCCGCGAGCGGGATCGGGCGAGGTTCGACCTGGATAGGAGCAAGAGCAGCCAGAAGGAAGAACTGGACCGGATTAGGCGGGAACTTTCATTCGCTAACGAACGGGCTGAGGACGCTTCCCGCACAAAGAGCAGCGAGGTCTCGTCCATGCTCAGCAAGTACAACCGCCAGCTTACGGAGTTGGAGGACTCGCTGCGCGCTAAGCAGATCCAGATCGACGATTTGCTGCATCGGATCGACGAGAAGGATGCAGAGGTCGAGAGGGTGAAACAGGAGAAGGAAGAGGAGATCGCTGTTTTGCAGGAAGGGATCGACCAGCAACTCCAGACTGTCGCGGACGTACAGCAGAATCAGGGCTTGACGGACCAGGCATATACGGCCCAGATCGACACCCTTATTTTGGACAATAGGAAGAAGATGAACGATATTATTGGTGAGTGGGCGTTTGACTGTCTGGGCAGGACACAGGACTAATCACGTGTCATGTGGGCAGACTCGATCCTCCAGGCTTGTGTGCAGAAAGTCGACGATGCGATCTACGAGCTCGAGTCGCCTAGCGGTGCAGGGAACCAGACGACCACGCCCGAGTATACGCTTTCGCTCATCGAGAAAGCCGCGAATAACGCGAGCGAGTTCGCGACCGTCTTCACGCTCTATATCGACGGTGAGCACGGGGGGGACCACGTGGACGTCATCAAGGGCGCGAACGAGTTTGCCCAGAGTCTCGCAGACGTGTTGTTTAACACCAAGGGGGTGACCCGGTTGGTCAATGACGACGACGCTTCGGATAGGATTGTCAATGTTGCCAAGGCTGCTGGGGATATGGGCCTCAGGTTCTTCCTCAATGTCCAGTCTTACAAGCTCGACCTTATGCAGCCTCAAAAGCGCAAGGAAGCGGTTATGTTAAACAACGGCCAAGCGCGGTCGGCACTGCAAAAACTCTCAGAAGCACTCGACGCAATCGTACCCAAGGCCAAGGCCCCGCGGCCCACAAACGGAGACATAGGCGACGTTGTCGAGCAAGAGATGCTGAGCGCGGCGCGGACGATCGAGGCTGCTACCCAGCGTTTGCAGGAACTCATGGCGAGGCCAAAAGACCCGCGGTTCAGCGGGTTCGACGTCCAGGTTCACGACTCGATCCTTTCTGCCGCTATGGCGATCACGAGCGCTATTGGCAGGCTTATCAAGGCTGCTACTGAGTCCCAGCAGGAGATCGTCGCTCAGGGCAGAGGGTCGAGCACGAGCCAGCAGTTCTATAAAAGGAATAACCGGTGGACGGAGGGACTCATCTCTGCTGCCAAGGCGGTCGCGTTTGCTACTAATCTGCTGATCGAGACTGCTGATGGACTGCTCTCGGGCACACACTCGCTCGAGCAGCTTATCGTCGCTTCTAACGAGGTGGCGGCTGCTACTGCCCAGCTTGTCGCCGCTTCTCGCGTCAAGGCATCCCTCATGTCCAAGACGCAAGAACGGCTCGAGCTCGCTGCTCGCGCTGTTACCGAAGCGTGCAAAGCGCTCGTCAAGCAGGTCAAGGCTATCTCCGCTAAGAAGCTGGACGAGGAGTCGGTCGACTACTCCAAGATGGCCGTGCACGAATTCAAGGTCGCTGAGATGGAACAACAGGTCGAGATCCTCAAGCTGGAGAAGGACCTTACTGCCGCTAGGCACAGACTGGGCGCGATGCGCAGAGCGGGATACCATACGGAGGAGACGGATTGAAGGACTGAGGGATTGGGTAATTTGCAATACTTACGACTTTTCTTGATTGTATATCGTTTGGAATGTTATGATATCACCCCGGATGGACAGGTGCTCTTTTCGCCTCGGAATAGTGGTCTGGACACTGTGCCTTAGATAGCAAGTTCTCTCCGCGGCCCATGGTCCGGTTCTTCCTTCATAAACATCTCGTTCTTCTCTCCGTCTGCTGACTCTTATCAGTCGCCTCCACTACAGTTGAAGAGTTTAGCCGCTGATGCTGACCGAATATATGCGCTCGGACCGTGCCCGGATGACTTGAGAGCGTAAGTGACGGAGAAACATTCGGAGATTTGCAATGGGTGCAGCCTAGTTTATTCTGTGCACTGCCGAGTACGGTCAAGTTGTTGTCCGCAAAGGCTGCGGGGCCCCGACCATAAATAAACTTCGACCGGGTCCGGAGATGAGATCGGGAAGATGTCATTTCGGAGTGCGGGCCGATTGGTCCCTTACCTCACTGTTGTGCGAAGTACAACCAAGTTCGTAACCTCGAACACATGCACCATGCCCAATGCCCAATGGATCTATGCCCGTCCTCCACTGTCAGTATATATGGCACAGAGCTCAATGTAATGGACTTTGTCTCCTTCCGATCTATTTGCATTCTGTTGTGTTTGGATCGCTTTAACAAACCATGTCTGCACCTGCAACTGGGCCTCAGATGAAGAAAGGCTTCACACACAAGTTCGATGCCAAGAAGCATGACTTTAAGTTCCTGACACGTAGGTTGCTTTTTGATCTCTAGGTGTACGATAGTTGATGAAACGGGTCTATAGAGGAGGATGCCAACCATTTCCTTGAGAAGGGATATGTGGTCGTTCGTGGCGGCATTCCTGAGGACCACCTCAAGATGGCAAAAGAGACCGTTTGGGTACGTCTCGGTATGGATGAACATGACAAGAATACGTGGACCAGGGAGGAGGTAGGTTGATCATCTTGTTGCGTAGTCACTCGTCCTCATCACATGGGGTTCACAGATCCACATGCCCCGTCACAAGATGTGGAATGCGAAGGTAAAGCATCTTATCTTAGGCATCCGCTACGTTAGGCTGATGGAACATAGGACTTTGCACCTAAAGTGTACGGTGCTATGTGCGAACTGATGGGTGGCGAGGACCGGGTGGACCGCAAGACGGCGTCCTGGGGCGACTCCTTCATTTGCAATCTCGGCAATCCGGAGTACAATCCCAACGAGGTCATCGACCCGCGTGATTTGTATGTCTCAAATCCCTGGGTTGATATGATGTTTGACAAGTTCGTTCAGAGGCCCTTGGCATGTGTAAGTATACGTCAGAACTCTCACTCTTCACCGTTCAACTGCGGGTTTAGCGATGGTGACTGGTTCCGTCACTTTCTTGGTATGTTACCGCAGAGTCAGAACATACCAACGACATCTCATTCATTACCAGATGGCGAGAACCAGGCTCTCGAGTGTCTTGTGCTCTACAGCGACGTCGAGGAGCGCGCTGGCCCGACATACATCGCAACCGATGGCATTGCTAAAGTTGCCAAATGGTGAGCAGTCAGGCGATGATATAAACGATGATAGCCTCTGATCTCATCGCTCAGGTTATTGGAGCACCCCGAGGGCTCAGAGGATATGTGCGAGCCTGAAGGTTCGGGCAACCGCGTTGTTCCTGGTTTCGTGCGCGAGTGTAAGGACTTCGTCACCGTAAGACCGCATACAGCCAGCCAACCCGATGTGCTCATTTGAGACAGCTCACCGGCAAGACGGGCGATGTCTTCCTTTGCCATTTCTTGACTGTAAGAACGGTGCAGACAAGGGTGGTCCGTTTGCTCAAAGATCGTTTGCCAGCCCCACAGCCGCTCTCGCAATCATATCCGCAATTCCCGTTTCATCATCAACCCGTTCGTCTCATTCAACGAGCCCCAGCAGCTGAAGCGCGAGAACCCGGATGACTATGTGGGTATTCTAGTCCTGATATATCAATGACCTGACTGACCGCGCCTGTAGTCGCTTATCGAGCTCAAGACGCTACACGACCTGGACTGCGACTGGATCGACTTCAAGCCCGCGCGTGAGAGGTACCATTTCCTCCCCCGCACGAAGGCAAAGAAAGATGCCCTGATCCAGGAAGAGCTGCAGCGGCTCAAGGAGTGGGAGACAAAGACGGGAAAGAGGTACGAGAGCATGCACGAGAAAGGGGTCGTCTACTGGCAAGCACCTATCATGGGTTTGGCCGAGGTTTGATGTATCGATGTCTCTCCTTGGTTGGTTTGGATGGCTCTAATCAACAAGTGAATGTTGTAAATGCATTGTACTTGATATACTTACCCGAATCTGCTAGTGGAGCCGGAGAATATGTCAGTGCAAACGGTATCATCATTGGACAAGGGTCTACATATATAAATATTCATCTGGATATCCCAACTTGAGTTTCAGATCCTAGTTATTGATCAGCCCTTTCAAAAGATTTGTCTCCACCTTTAAATATCGCACATATATACCTCTTGGTTCATTTGACATAGTTGTAACCCCTATGCTTAGAACTGACCTAAAGTTTGCATCAGTACTGATTAAACAAGCCGTTTCAGCCGAGGGCAGAACGTACAGTCATATTGATGTAATCTCTCACACTGATCGGCTCGTATTTCTTCATCTTGCCCTCTCCCCAGCTCCCAGGAACGCAGTCGATAACCGCATCCAGGTTGGGCGTCGCAAAGTAAGGGATGGAGTACCGCGGGGGCGTCATGCGGTTGCGGTTGCCAGCGTCTTGTTCGGAAGATGAAGAGAGAGGGGGTGCGGTGACCCTGTGAAGCGGCGAATGAAGAACGTCGTTCGTCCTGCGTTGACGGGTAAGCGCCTGAAATACACAGAAGAAAAGAAGGCGCACCATCTCGCGAGCAAGTCACCGATCTACAGGTGCATTAGCAAGGTGCTATAACCGCATGACATAGAGACGCACATTAATGATCATGGCTCCCCTTATAGGTGGACTCGCGCGGAACACGCCCGGATTCCCTGGGTCCTCTACCTCCAGCCCACCAACCTCGTCCTGGAAGAGCATCGTCAAAGTCCTGATGTCCGTATGCGCATCGAGCCTCTCCTCCTCGCGTGTCCTAAGCGCTTCCTCCGACACAGGGAGATAGAACAAGAATCGCAGCTGGTTCTCCGCTTCACTGTGGTAGGGAGAGAAGTACTCTTCCGGCAACCCAAGGCCGAGTGCGATAGCAGACAGGATCTGGAGCTGCGTGTGGTGGCAAGTGGAGAAGAATTGCAGGCAGAAGGCGCGGAACCCTGGGAGGCTGGACTCGGACGGCCAGCGATTTGGGAACGCGGGAACGTCATCTCGCGAAAGCTCCATCGCTTCGCGGACTACGGGCCCTGGGCCACTGCAGTGGGTGAGTGCTTGGACATGGGAGGAGGAGAAAGAAGTACCTGTTGGCGACACCCGACCACCCACGATGATATGGCCCGGTAGGAGGATGTACACGCAGACAGAATTTCTTCTCCTCCACAGGAAG
This sequence comes from Dacryopinax primogenitus, assembly GCF_000292625.1. Lineage (NCBI taxonomy): Eukaryota > Fungi > Basidiomycota > Dacrymycetes > Dacrymycetales > Dacrymycetaceae > Dacryopinax > Dacryopinax primogenitus. The sequence goes on along the minus strand of NW_024467211.1, from coordinate 613,153 downwards.
GGCGAAGAACTTCTTGCTCTGTCATGCGAGGGTGTTAAGAATCAGAATCAGCAATAGGAATATACGGCTGACATACCCAGTCATAGCACTCGTCGATGGATTCTAGAGGGATTCCGTGATTGACGAGGTAGACGAAGCCGACAGTGCAAAAGGCTTTGACGATGCGGTTTGCAACAGCCTGCTTAATCTCCGGACTGGGAGGGTTGATGAACTCGGAAAAGTCGACGACGGGGACGACGTTGCCTGCGAGAGGGGACATTGCGGTGGAGTATCCAAGTTCACCCATCTTATCCGATTAAGATAAGGCGATAGAGTGCGGCAATATTAAGTTGTGGATGAGTACGTCTGTTATCTGGGCGGACTTGGCACTTATATTGTGAGGAATAGGTGCCGGTGGTATATGGATGTAAGACCCAAATATGTGGGAGCGAGCAAAGCAAGGCGTCTTTATACCATTGTTTCATCTGCGGGGCCCGTCCCGTCCGTAACTGGGACACACGTGTGGCACCCAGCAGATTATCTGAGCATTCCGGGCGTGTAGGTACAGCGGAATTCAATGAGGGGCGAGCGATTGGAAGTAAAGGGCCAGGACGGCAGGGCGTTATAAGAAGAGGCGGAAAAAGGCTGGGATGTCGTCATGGCAAGTACCCTGCCGCACTTATGTACTTTACCCGCCACGAATGAATACAATTGGAGCCGCGGTGATTGAGATGCGGATCCGAAGGTCTAGAGGAAGGAGAAGAGGTGGAAAAAGATGCGCCAGTCGGCGGGCGTCAAGTTTCTTTTGAAGGAAATGGGATTGGCACGTTGTCGGCTCCCGTACCTTGGAATCCACGTGGTTGTCTTGCCGCATATCTTTCCCTTTTCGAACTGCGATATGATCAGCGAATTATTGAAATTCTAGGGTGAGAAAGGGATTGGACTTGGGCTTTGGATCCCCATTGCCCAGCCCATGGGTATCATAAACGCCGAGTGGCAGTGCTAAGCGCCGAAAAGTCCAGGTCAATGAATGGCGGGTCGAGCACCGCATCTGGCTTACATACACAGCCAAGTCATCGGTCATTTCACCTGATATCTTTCATTTCACTCCTTGTTCTTTTACCACTACCTTGGATTAACAACGAACATCTCTGGTCAACATGGAGCCTGATGTCTACAGCCTCAACATGGACTTGCTCTCGTTCAGGAATCAGTCTTCCTCTTCATTGTATAACAACTCGAATGGAAGTAGCAACAACGGACTCACTATGCCGCCCCTTCCCGACAGTGCTGCCAACCCTTCGTTAGAAGAACAGCGACTCAAACTGCAGCTCGCGCGCGAGACAGTCCGCCTGCGAGAACTAGAACTGCAGCTCGACCTCGAACAGCGAAAACAGCGCGTGCGGGAGCTTGACCTGCAGATCGCAGCTGAGAAGCGGAAAGAGCGGGAGGCGGAGGTCGAACTTGCTCGATTGCAGGCGATGCATGTCTCTCCTTCTGTCCCTGAATCTGCGTCCAATCCTGCACTCCAGAACGGCGATACCCCGAACTCGACAACTGTGAACACCGGGCTGCAGAACATGACGCCTTTCACACCAATGATCGATTTCAACTTCATGCAAATGTCGAACCCCGCTCTTGCAAGTACGGGGATGGACAACTTCCCAGGAATGGGGATGTTCGGAGATAGTGGGTTTGCAACCTGGACGGGGATGCCGACAGGGCCTACGATGGCTCCCTTCTCCGGATTGGACATGAGTAATGGTGTGGGAGGGCCTGTAGCTTCGCCTACGACGATGGACCCGGGATTTGAGGACATGCTCAAAGAGATCTTTGGTGGGCCGGAGCATGCTATCCCTCCCGAACCACCTTTGTCCCTTTCCTCCGGCTCACCAGACGACCCCGCTGCTATCGGAGCCGACGACGCAGACGACCATGCCGATGATGCGCTTGTCCAAGGTCCATCGACGACCGCCTCCGGCAGCTCTGGATCGAGCGCTTCGCCCCTAACCCAGGCGCCGTTAGCACCCAGCGCTCGCCGATCAAGAAAGCTCCGTATTGAGACACTTATCACCTGCTCCAACTGTGGGAACCCGATCGCAAAGCTCCTTTTGCGCGGGACGAGAGAAGAGCTGGACGTGCCGTACGAGTTGAGGTACTTGTGCGAGGACTGTACCACTCCGGTGACGTTTGGTGAGCAGCCGCAGATTAAGAGGAGGATCAAGCAGGGGAACGACACGACGATGCCGACGGTGTGTGATGTGTGCTTGAGGAGGCAAGGGACGGGAGGTATCGTCCCGAAGTTCCCAGAGCAGACGCTTGAGTTCGCCTCAGAGGTACATAGTAGTGTAAAGATACAGTCTATATGCTGACTTTGAAGCAAGGTCGTCTGTTTGCAATGCACAGAAAAGTATCAGCGGTGTAGTGATTGTGGGGGCGGGTCAGGAAGGTATGTCCTTCACAGTTATGTTATTAACCTGTATCTCACGCTCGCCTTCTATTCAGAGCTGGAGCGGGAAAATGGAGATGCAAAGAACTCTTCGATGAAGGGCGCAAGACTTGTAACCTTTCCCATGCGCGGCTAGGCACAGGTGATCTCGAGATGGCGTCCTGGGACGTATCAGACACTTTCAGACAAGACGTCATGATCGACAGCGTTATCGAGGCATGCGAAGTGTTATGGAAAGATAACTTCCTACGGCTAGCGGTGCCTGAGGTTCGTCACTAGCCTGAGTATGTGCGAGGTCGCTGACTCCTAGAAGGTGCTGGAAGTCGACAGTGATTCGCCTTTGCAACTCAAGACGTTCCAAGATATCGAGAATAAGATTCTTGCAAGTGGGTGGCCGGCGAAGGACTTTGTGCTCAAAGGCCCCGGACCTGGTCAGAGGCACTACGTTAGCCTGACGTGGGCACGAAACAGGTGCGACATTCCTTGAATTTGGTTGACTAGTAGGTTTAACTGACGACCTCTGCAGGCCAAGAAGAGGAAAGCCCGTTATTGAGGAACTACCAGAAGAGGTGAACGAGGAAGATAAGCTCCTTGCGAATTTGCGGCGGACGACGAAGCTCTATCCTCCCGGATACATGCTCGTCAACATCTGGCTGTCACAGTGGGATATTTCCAGTACGTGGATTTAGCTTTAGGGTAGGGGTGGATTATCTTACAAGGATGACAGGTCGCACTATCCGCCTATTCACAACATCTCCCTTCGAAAACAGTGACCTAGACGCGCACTCGTCCATCGCCATTGCGGAAATGTTCCGTAAGATCATCGCCGCCGGGACGGACGACTACGCCTCCGCAAACCGGCCTCCTTTGCACGTCTGGATGACGTTCGAGAAGCTAGGTCCGATGATTGACCAACGGGTAGAGGATGCGTTCGTCAAGAAACGTGCGTTCCTCCCACTCGAAGCCTATATCCAGCGACACGCCGATATGGACCAGGACCAATTCCGTTGGCCCGCATACACCCGTGCCGCCCTGGATCCCCAGTATCGCCAGTCTGGGGAAAGCCCCGTGCTCGTGCTTGTCAAACATCTGGGCTCGAGCATGAGCTGGCAAAAGCTCCTGCAGCTGAAGATTCAGGAGATGAAGGACCGGAAAGAGGCGAGCCAGTTGATCAGAAAGAGGAAGGCGACTGATGAGGTCGAGGCCCGGCGGACGTGATCGCTTACGGCCCATGGATCCACGGATCTGTGAATTGACTGAGTACTTGACTGAGTACTTGCTTGAGTGGTTGATGGAACCGTTGAGGTCGGTTCAGAGCCGGGCACCTGAAGTACGTGTACGTCTATACCCGTACCTGTTGTGTTGCGTTGCTATGTGTACAATAATCACCGCTCACTCGGAAAATGAATCCGACTGATGCTGCGCTTTTTTTTGTAATATAGGCGTGAGCTCTGCGTCATGATTGTGACATGTTTCTTCCCGTGACTTCTACCCCGAGGATCTGGACCTGCAATCCAGCCACAAATGTCTCGATCCCATACACTCTGCGTAAATAGCGATGGAGCATTGATAGCGGGGAACACGTAACTCACAGGTACACTTCCAGAGAATTGTTTTTCTGGCAGACTAATTCTTCATTCTACACAATAGAGACAGTTTACAAGCAGAACTGGTACAACAATAGGCTTGTCAGAGTACATCCTTTCACTCGGAAGGGGCCGGGCTTCGGCGGCAGAGACCTAGCTCGGATTAGCGCCAAATGAGCTGCGCGGGATCTAATAAGGATTGTTCGATGCCTCCGCGAGAACGGGATTTAAATTTTCACTGGTGCCCTTGATAAACCAAACCACATTCCACATTCAACACCCACAAATAAAAGACCCTCTTTTGTGCCCCTAACTTTGACTCCATCAAACATACTCTACCTTTCCTCTTCACCTCCATCTAAGGACCCCATCTACTTTGACATACTCAAATATGCCCTCCACAGAAGTGAAAGAAGCTCAAGCTCAGCATGTATTCAAGGCATTGGTTTCAAAGTCTCATGACAAAAACTTGTTCAATGAGTACATCAAGGAGCATGGCAATGCATGCCTTGTACACATATATTTAATAGTGCCAGCCCACAATACTGACATCTTATAGATGGCAGTCAACAACATTGTGTGAAATGATCCTAGCAAATACAAACAAGTCACAGAGGTGATGAAGGAGATGATTGGATGGCAGTGGTGCAGGGAGTGCAAAGCTGAAGCAAAAGCTGCCCATCTTCAGGTCTGTCAATTAACATAACATATATGATATAAAATTTGACCACAGATACAGAGAGACGAGCCAAGGGGGGGTGAAGACAATCATTCATGAGAAAATTGTGAGCATTTACTTTTATGGGGAAGATGAGCTGATTTACATATGCAGCAGCCCACATTGACATCCCCAATGATATCCAAACCTTCCCTGCACATTACATGTTCTGCAAGGTCCAAGAATCAGATTGGTGTGAGGACCCAATCTCAGGATCAGAAGGCCACTCAAGAAGCACAATGTGTATTTGTGAACAAGAACAAACTCACAGACAACACAGATCATGGATGTCCTATCTACGATCATGCCCAGAAGGTAGTCATAGAAGGGACCTTGTGGTTCCACTGAATGGAAGAAGGTACCTATGTAGGATGTGCTGGAGTCCAACCTGCAGGCCATAGGCATGAAGGATGGTTCCGTCCAATATGTTTGCATAGGCCAAAAGGTGAAGTTATCCAGCATCGATAAAGAAGTGACAAAAGAGGTGTTGCCTTTGGCTGACAAGGTCAAGGTCTTCAACCAGGTAAGCATATTGTCTTCTTGGGTGTTCTAGCACTGAATGTTGTGTCAGTTCAAGAAAGACCCAAATGAGAAGCTCCATGGCCTAATCAAGCCTATTGGATGGGTAAGCATGTGAGCATACAGATGTTATCAGCACTAACAAAGTCATAGTGCATTGGATGTGCCAAAGCATATTGGAACCAAATCTGCAGAGGAGTTGAACCTGCACAGAGAATGGCTTGGTTGGGACCAGTGCATCCCAGCAACAAGTCTGGGTTCAGATGTCATAACTGTCGAGACCTTTCTATTTTGTGTGAGTTCCAGATTGGTAAGTTGACACATGCAACATGGAATATATAAGCTTACAGATAACATCAGTGTTCAATCAAGCTGCCAAAAGATTGTCTTCTGAATTGAAGGAGGAAGAAGCACACCAGTCAAAGAAGAGAGCTCATTTGTCCTCCCAGTATGACATTGACTTCATGTTCCAAGATGACTTGGATGACACAAAGAAGGAGCAAGAGAGCAACGCCAGCCATGAATCTGATGTCATCCTGATGACTAAATTCCCTGAGAAGAAGAAGCAGAAGAAGGGGAAAGAGAGGGAGGATCACTGGCAGGAGACTTGAAGCTCTGACCAAAAGCTTGTATGAAGTATTCAGTCAGCAGATCCATTTCTGTCAATCATGATCATTGTGATATTAACTGTGTTCATGCAGATTTGTTCCTTGAGCAGGCCGATTACACCGTTAGCAGCCTGCACAAGGAGCTTTTGACTATGCGCCAGTACAACAAACACCAGAACTACAGCAATATGCCTGATCATGTTTCGGCATTGAAGAGCCAACTTCAAGAAGCTCATGTCCAGCTGAAGTCTTTTGAGGAGTGATGAATAACAGCTATACTGGCAAATGAATGAGACATATAGGCAAAGTTTTAGTGGTACATATTTTTCCCTCTTCATATATGAGAAGAATACATGTCTATGTTACTTAGATACATGTAGACCATTGTAGTATGCTCATATAATCATCCATTGTGCTGCCTTACTGTGTGCCACCCATTCAATGAGATATGCAAGGTATGTTGATCAACTGGTATGCAGAATCAGAAGGCAAGACATTGGTTATTCATTGTGCAGAGCGAAGATGGGGTGTGTGAATAATGATTGAACATGTTGAAGGATGAGAATGTGTTTCACTACTCAGACAAATAACAGCGACCCCAACAAAAAACCATGCAGAAGTTAACAGCAGATGTGCATCAAGAGGATCAATTGATAGTCAACCAGATGATTCAGTCTCAAGCAAGCAATGCAAATGCAAAAATAAGGTTTGAATTGGGGAACAAATGTGTTGTACCTAAGAGGTCTGACTATGAAAAAAGGTACTGAAATTGAAGATTGGTGTTGAAATGAACATTGAGAAATAGGCCCTATAAGAGGGGCAAGTACCAAAGTGTTGAGACTTCAGAAGATACCTTGACAAAGAAGCTTTTTGATATTAGGGATAAGAGATGGGGTGAGGTTGGTCTATCAAGCAGGTTGAATCAAGATTTGGTATCAAGATGATGATGCATGCTCCTTGATGGACCTTCATCCAAACACCTCTTCTTTGTTGGTGATGAGCTGATGATTGTGGGGCAGCTGATGGTAATAATATCATATGGAACAAGGATGAATGCGGACTTGTTTTCTCTTGCAATGTGATAAAAATGAAAAGTCAACTTCATCTTCACCATAGCACCAGGCAAGTCATCCTTCCACAAGGAAGGAGGGATGTGTCAGGGCACCAGCTCATTGCTTGGTCAAGAGACATGACTAAGCCTTTATGACATGGAAGTAG
>NW_024467211.1:602204-603302 GCF_000292625.1 Dacryopinax primogenitus | reverse complement strand
CCATTATTGTCAAAGAGGTTCTAGAGATCTTAAGGAAGCATAAGCTCTATCTTAAAGCTGAGAAGTGTGACTTTCATCAGCTGCAGATAGAGTACTTAGGCTTTATTGTTGGCAAAGGCAAGCTCCAGATGGACCCAGTGAAGGTGGAAGGTGTCTCTGATTGGCCTACTCCAAGCAATGTGACACAAGTACAATCCTTTGTGGGCTTCTGTAATTTTTACAGAAGATTTATTAAGGATTTTGCTCACATTGCAAGGCCTCTCCATGACCTAACCAGGAAGAATACTCCATGGCAATGGGGGGAGAAACAAGAAGCTGCTTTCCATACCTTAAAGCAGACTATTACTTCCTCCCCTATTCTTATATTTGCCCAAGATGACAAACCCTTCCAAGTAGAGACTGATAGCTCTGATTATGCATCGGAGCTGTGCTCTCTCAGGAGGGGGATGATGGCAAGTGGCATCCCATAGCCTTCCTGTCTAAGAGTTTATCTGAGACAGAAAGAAACTATGATATCCATGACAAGGAGCTACTTGCTATTATCAGGGCACTTGAGGAGTGGAGACACTTCTTGGAGGGAGCCAGATATACTTTTGTAGTGCTGACTGACCACAAGAATCTGGAGTACTTCAGGACAGCTAAGAAGCTGACCAGAAGACAGGGCAGATGGTCACTATTCCTCTCCAGCTATGACTTTACCATGGTCCATAGACCTGGTAAGGGCTCTGGGAAACCAGATGCCCTGTCCAGGAGGCCAGATCATGGACAAGGGGAGGGGGATAATGAGAATGTGGTTCTTCTTAAACCTGAGTTCTTTCAGGTTAGAGCATTAGAGAGGGGTCATCTGATGATCTCAGGCCATGAAAAGGACATCCTACAGGATATTAAGGCATGCCATGACTTGGATGAGAAAGTGGTCAAAGCTATTAAAGAGCTCCAAAACTCCCCTGTCAAGCAGCTACATGGCAAAGAGTGGAGTGAGGAGCAAGGCCTAATTCTCTTTCATGGCAAGGTCTATGTCCCTAAGGATGAAGCCCTGAGGGTAGGATTGTCAGGTTCACCATGATTCCCCAATTGTGGGACACCCTGGGAGATGGA
>NW_024467211.1:585497-600587 GCF_000292625.1 Dacryopinax primogenitus | reverse complement strand
TAACAGATCTGTCCTGGAACCCCACCTGCTGTCAACAGCCTTGATGACCCTGGACCAACTGTCTTCTACAGTGATGAAACCAAGAGATGCAAGATGAAGACGTTTGGACTGATAATGTTCTGACTCAGGAGGGATAGCTGATTTGTTTGCATCCAAGACATAAGGAAGATAGTCAGGAACACCAACCCTCAAAGATTGGAAGCAGTTGGTGAAACGAATGATGTCATGGGAGGTGGCAGAATCAATCACATGTGATGCAGTATGACACTTTTGATGAGGGAGGGCAACAAAAGAATTGGGAGACAGACAACATTTATTTGCCAGCTATGCCTGGAGGAAGCAAAACTGTATCAGAAACAATATATGCCAAATAAAGAGTAACAAACACACCACCTGATTACCAGTATCAACCAATGCAGTGGGCTGAAGATAATGAAACATAAGAAGCAAAAATACAGAAGTCATAATGGGATAGACTTACTTGGACATTGTTGACAGCATGTAGCACGGATGGGGGTGTATCCAGAGAGATGTTCAGAGGACCAGGGGAAGTAACAGGAGCCAAACAAGTGAAGCCAGACATATGATTGACAGATGGGATGGAGGGTAGACTGTTGTCAACAGAATCCTTGAAGGAAATGGTACCAACATGGATAGGGTCAGACTGAGGTCCAGTAATGAGCAACTGATCCAACACTGAGGGATGAGAAGAAGACACAGAAGGAGCATCCAGCTGGAAAGATGTAACATTGCTGATCAACACAGCAGAGTAAGAAGGGATAGAGGGGCCAGCATCAATTGACCATGTGCTTTGAAGAGCAGAAGTTGGTGCATTGGACATCATTACAACCAATGTGGAGGGAGTGTTGATGAGCTGGTTGACAAAGGAGGCAACATTGCTGTCATCACATTCCCCAAAAATGTTGATGACAAAAGCATGGTGCATATTGTAGCAATACTCTTGGCCTAAAAGACAAACAATATTGCAGTTACTGGTCATGTTGGGCCACTTGCTAACATCCTTGTTGAGGACAGATTTCAGAGTGTTCTGCATATATGCTATAAGGAAACAGTAGGAGAAGGAAGATCATACAAGAGCCTGTGCCTTGAGATTGTCTGTTGATACTGGCCTTGATGAGTTGCTCCCACAAATGCAGCACAGTTGAAGGCATGGAGGACATCTTCAATGAGGTCAAACTTGAAGAGGGAAAGGACCAAGATGTTCAAAACTTTAAGAGAGACATACGGAAGCAAAAAGAGTGCACATAAGGAAGTTGATAGAGGAAGGAAGCAAAAAGTGGGCCAAGGGTTTACATGTGCATTGAGCAAATATAAGGAAATGAGTCAGGGGTGAAGGTAAAGAGAAAAGCAACCAATGAAGAAGTGGAATGGCCCAGAGCATGCAGCAAAGGAGTCCCATGGGGCGAGGGCCAATTAAGTGACTGGTAATACCAATGAGAAACATTAACACCAAGGTGAGGATTGTAGGACACCAAACACAGTGAGAGAGATCAACATTTACTGTATTGTAGTTAATAATCCAAATTCAACAAACAAAAAACAACAATCAGATATGGACCAAAGCATGGTACAATGTAAGCAGACACATGATAGAGCTCACAAAACCAAGACTAATTATCGACACCCATATGAATGTTCACAAGTTGATGGTGAGCAGATGCAAGAGAAACAGTGTTGTCAATGTACTCAATCACAACCAAAGATGAGATAGAATTAGCTGACAATAAAGCCTGAATGCATTGCAGACAACCAAGTAAGATATCGGCCAAGGGGACTAGAAACCACAAGAATAAGTACCATTGAAAAAAGACAGGAGAGCGCATTGACTGGTTTTTCAACAGTGTTACAATCTGACAATTTCTGTTTCTTCATTGGTGGACTGGACAAGGTATTTCCTTGAGCATGCTTGCCAGGATGAGGAGACAGACCCAGGTTATGAATAGCTTGATAGATCTTGGCATCTAGAGATAAATATGAGAATGACAGTAAACAAGACACAAAAGGATAAGGGGGATCACCATGCTGCAACAAACAGGTCAGATTGGCTTTCCAACAACTGTCACATCCCATTCCAGACTTGCAAGTATGCTTCACAGAACCGGAACAACAGACACGTGCAGTATCCACAACCTAGGCAATGATCTGCCTGACATGCCTTTTGAGACATTTTTCACACTACAAAGGCAATGAAGAAATGAAGAGCTGAGCAGCATAAGACATACCCAACAAATGCCAAGAGGAGGAGATGGGTCAATCTGAGCTACCATGAGTATGAGACCACAACCAAAAGACAGACACAACACACCTTCAACAGAGAATCATGACAGTCATGAGCACATGAACAACTCTGAAGAGGTGATAAAGAAAATGAAGTGAACCAAAAAAGACACTACTGTAAACAACAATAACATCAACAAATAAAACAAACATAACACACTGTACACACCTTACAGCATCTGAAGGAAAATCATTGCCAGATAAACCAGACACAGGTGAACCCAAAGAAACAGCAGTAAGCAAGGGTTGATGGGAGTGACCTTGAATAGAAGAGCCTGATTGAGGAGAGCCACCAGACACATTTGCATTGGACTGACAAGAGGAATGAGACAAAGGACAAGAACCAAAGGAGCTTAAAAGAAGAGTACACACATGGGAGTCATCCAAGTCAAGAGATGAAGCCACACAGCTCATAGCAGACTACAAAAGAAAGCATAAGCATCAAAGACAAATGGACCAAGATAAAGATGCACACTGAACTGAGCTGACACAAGTGTATCTTGTGCTGGCAAGATGGACTAAGAACAGAAGGTTACTACAGAAGACAAAGAGGAAGACATACACATACAGACCAAACAAAAAGAGGAACAGAAGAGACATCAGCAATAGATGATCCAAACGGCATGACCTATAAGGAGATTAGCTTCAGTAAGTGAAGCCACAGCAACAAGAAAACACACAGAGTTAACAACAGATACAGTCTCATCCAACATGGCAGACGCAGGTAAAGCATCAATGGGGGAGACCTCATCATCCAAAAACATGTTCTCCAGCTAAACAAAATGTCACAATGGAGAGATAAAAAAGAAAGAATGGGACAAACAATGCTTATAGGATCACCAGAAGCCTCAACAACCTTCAACCTATCAAGCTCTTGATGCAACTCATCTGCATGGATCCATGCATCCAAGTGCTTCTTCACAACCAAATACCAATCATTGCCAAACAGATCTTTAAGGTGAGGAGAGAGACGGAGGAGGGAAGGCAGATGACTGTAAATATGGTCCGCAATGACAGATTTGAATTGAGAAAGCCAATTTTGGCCAAGCCACATGAGAACTTTTGGAGTAAGCTCATCAAACAAGCATTCACACACTCAGACAAAACAGACTGAGATAAACATAAGTTTAAGCAATGAAGAACAAGAAACCAAATTTACCATGCTTGATGATGAAACACAGGGATGGGTTATGAGCAACCAATAAGCCTCATGACCAGGCATAGATGCATGGATGATGTTCTTAAACTGCTTCATTGTACTAGCCAAAATAGGAAGCAAACCTTCAATGATGTTGGAGACAGAAGATGAAGAGACTGCTTCATTGACTGCAGACAAGGAAGGGGCCATTGTAGAATCAAATTTGATGAGGACAAGAATGAATGAAAGGGACAAGGACAAGGTAAACTAGTGAACAGCAGCACAGATGGTTGACCAAGACAGCACAGCATATCCACTAGGCACAAAGATGCAACCAGATGATCAGAAGAGAAGGAATCACATGCATATACATGGAGAGGGAAGCAAAAAACGAAAGACAGAAAGAGGAAATGAGAGATATCCAGTAGTACTGTAGGGAGAAAGTACGGATGAAATGACCCGTAAATAGAGAGCGGAAGAAACTGGCACAAAACACACAGCCGAGAGGGGAAGCGGAGAATAAAAAAGGAAGCAAATAGAAGAAAACAGGTTTCCACAGAATAAAACAAATTTCCATAAACTCTCCTACACGAAAAACCTCGACGCATTCCCGGAATGACATTAACCTACCTCTTACGAGCTAGGTAATTGTTCAGTACGTAACATTCATCCGCATGGCGATATACTCGCCCGCCGTGATCGGCTCGTACTTCTTGGGCACCGTTTCGCTCCAGCATCCGGGTATGCAGTCGATCACGGTGTCACGGTTAGCACTGCAGAAATAAGGAATTGAGTATCTAGGTGGCGTCATGCGCACTGTGGCGCCCAATGCGTCGATCTTGTCCGTATCCTTGACTGGCGGCGCACGAACGCGATGCAATGTCGACTTAAGTACATCGTTGGACCAGCGCATCAAGAAATCGCCGATCTGCACCGGCGCATCAGGCGAGGCAAGCAGAATAGCGGCACAGGACGCACATTGACAATAAGGGCACCACGAATAGGCGGAGCAGGGCTGAAGATGCCGGGATGGTGAGGATCTTCCACCTCGAGTCCACCGCAATCATCTTGAGAAAGCATCGTGAGTGTTCCAAAGTCAGAGTGAGCGCCGATACGCTCCTTCTCGCCACCTCGCAGTGCACTCTCCTCGACAGGCGGATAGTGCAACAGCCGGAGTTGATTGGTTGAATCAGTATGGTAGATGTCGAAGAAATTCTCGTCTATACCCATGCCCAGCGCGATCGCGTGCATCACTTCCATCTGGGTCTGCCGTGCGGTGGTGAAATACTTGACACAAAACTCGCGGAATCCACTGATGGCAGCAGGATCAGGCCAGAGATTGGGGTACTTAGTGTCGGCCTCTGACCCGGACTCGAAGGATTCCTTCACATCAGGTGCTTTGCGCAGTTCAGCCAGTTTCTCCTTATCGAACACCATTTGAGAGACTTTCTCCTTTCCAATGCCAGAGTAGCCACGGTGATACTCGCCACTCGGAGGATGAGGGCATTTCATCTTTTCCTCGAGGGGAAGATCGAAAAACCTCTTCGACTATAAGAAACATGCTCTAGGTGAGTTCATCCTGATACACGCATTTTTGCGTCACTGCTCACCCATGCAAATGCATCATCCATCATCTCCACAGGAATACCATGGTTAATGAGATACACGAAGCCAACTGTGCGAAAAGCATGGAAAACTTGCTCGGCGACCTGTTTCCTCTGCTGTGGCGAGGTCGCGTTGAGAAACAGGCCGAAGTCGATAACAGGGACAGGAGAGTCTTGAATAGAGGGCATTGTTGGGTTGAAGTTCGCGACAGAAAGCAGTCAAGAAGCGAAATTAAGCGTTCGTCGAATGTGGTAGAGTTGGGTCCTCGATAAGAGTCCTATTTAGTCTTGTGAACAGAATTGTGGAGCGAATAAGCTGTTGATCATATATTGTCTAGGTCGGACTGGTGATTGCCGATCTCTGACGAAAGCGGCCGGGGTATGTCACATTCGGAGATCGATGGCTCTCCAAGCAATATCGGCAACACAAGAGAAAATGAAATTGAGCCTAGTGCCCTTGCTGTGAGGCCGGTTGATAAGTTGCCCAGAGTCGGAGACCCAGGGTGGTCACGTTGCAGAGAGGTAAGTCATCCTGTAATAAAGGATCGGAATTTAATACTCTGATCAGCTTCCGCAGAAAGAAGCGCCCGGCTAAATATTTTTTTGCCCGAATTGCACCGGTCTGACCGCTCCATTCTTGTGGTAACGATTGGCTTTGCACCGGCTTTATTAGCTTTGCCTATATCGGATACCTCAAAAGGAGTCTCGGAACTCAGGAGGTCTGGGCAACGCATGCGAACTATTATCCTTTCGAGGCTTGAACTCTAATGGCGGCTGTTCGGCGTCGGCTTCGGCTTCGGCACGAACTGGGGGTCGCTTGCTCTCAGATATTACAGTATGATTCTTTGTTGAGTAATACTGAGGTTCTCTCCTGGGACCAATCCTATCTCCCAGTCACGACCGGGCGCCTAATCCTGCTGGTTTGCATGATAATGAGACCAGAAGAAGACTGTCATGGGACCAGCCGTAGAGACGATAAGCCGAATCTGGTCAGCTGCCTCTATTCCTACATAAAGACTCTTGGATACATGATCTGTGGACTTCTTCACGGGTTGCTTCTTCTCCACGATTTCAACCATGTTCACAAAGGAGAAGCTGTCGTACTGGGCAAAACGGCTTAAAGTGTAAGATATCCCTGTGTGGCCTGCGACGCTGCTGACCGCAATTTGTAGCCCCGCCGACGAAGACGCGCGGTACAAGACCGACATCTGGTGCAATCGTGATCTTATTCCGATCCCTAAGGAACGTCGAACATGGGGCATCTGGGGATATTGTGGCTATTGGACCGTTTCGGGGTCCTGCGTTTCGGCTTGGACTATTGGTAGCACTATGCTTTCTTATGGCTTGAACGCCCAGCAGGCCATGGCATGCATCGCTGTCGGAGGTGTCATTACCGGCTTGCTCGCAATTGGCTGCGGGTGGATGGGAGAGGTGCATCACATTGGCTTCACCGTCTCATCCCGCTTCTCTTATGGTATGCGAGGCGCGTATATTCCAGTTATTATCAGATGTGAGTCGTTTTCACTCGCAGGCTTGCCGCTTTCATCTCAGGGTGAAATATAGCCTTCACGGCTTGCATGTGGGCCGGCTTTCAGCTCTTCTGGTGCGGTCAGTCCATCTAGGCACTAATCGGCGCTATTATTCCCGGATTTGAGGATGGAGCGCTCAAAGAACTGTTCTCCGAGACCTCCCAACGTCCCAACTTGCTAAGAACGACTTCATCGGCTTCATCATCGCATTGATTCTTTTCGGATTTCTTGTTCTTGGTAAGCGTATGCGACCTTTCCCTTCATTCTTGTTGATTTGTGTAAATTACCGCCTGAGAAGATGCAAAAGCCTTTCATCGCATCATTTACAACATTCGTGGGCACTATGTTCGGAATGCTTATTTGGGCCGTGCACGCGAACGGTGGCTCTGCCGGACCTCTATTCAAGTCCGCTGCTACTACAGATAACGTCGGCTGGGCTATCATGTATGGAATAACAGCTATGATCGGATCCTGGGGTGCCGGATGTCTCGGCCAGAGTGACTGGACAAGGTATGCCAACAGGTGAGACATTTCCAACATGCGCTGTCCGCACCTCATACGTCTCCAGACGCGGTGCCCCTACGCTTTCGCAATTGATTTTTGCTCCGATATTTATCACTATTACTGCCTTGATTGGCGTCGTTGTCACGTCCTGCACCGTTGAGATACTGGGGTTGGAGACGATCATATGGAACCCCATCGATTTGCTTCCGGTCATCCAACAATTCTACGGCAACTCTTCCGGCGCGAGGGCAGCCGTTTTCTTCGCTTCGATCGGCCTCGTTCTTTCACAGCTAGCCATTACAGTGGTTCTGAACTCTGTATCCTGCGGCATGGATATGGCCGGCCTCGCCCCCCGGTGGCTGAATATCCGCCGCGGAGGCTACCTGATGATCATCGTCGGTGTTCTCGTCCAACCATGGACTCTGGTTGCAACTGCTCAACGATTTTTAACCGTTCTGTCTGGCTTCAGAGTCTTTATGGCGCCCATGACAGGTACGCATCCGAAAATTTCTCTTCTGATGACTCATTTTTTTATAATTGGAAGGTGTTATGCTTGCCGACTACTTCGTCGTCCGGCAGCGCAAGCTGAAGTTGAACGACTTGTACCGTGGGGACTCAACGTCAATTTACTGGTATAATCGGGGATTTAATTGGCGTGGATTTTCTGCATTTGGCCTGGGTTCTGTTTTCCTTTTCCCCGGATTTATTGCCGCCGGAGGGGGGTACAGTATCCCGATTGCTTGGCTCAGGTTGTTTAACCTCACATTCATCCTCGGTACTGTCTTCTCATTCATCGCTTTCCTTATTATCAACTATTTCTTTCCACCACCTGGTCTGGGTGAAGAATCGCCATTCTACCTCGATGGAGCAGACGATTATGCGACAAAGGGTGATTGGAAGGCGGAGATTGGTGCAAAAGACGAAGAGTCGGCCTCGGAAGAGAAGGCAGCTGAAACGGAAATTTCGGAATTCCCGGTACTTTGATAATAAATACAGAAGATGGTTTTCAACTTTCATCGTCTTGTCGCAATCTCAATTTGCTGTACTGAGGAAAGAACCTGCCTTGAGCCGAAACTGATGGTTTACGGGTAGTCATATTTTCCCCCGATTTCTGTACGAGCACTACACGCGAGAGGCAATACGAGATGGAATGAATGGCATAGTCTCCTTTTATTCCTCCTGTTTTGCATGATTTGCGGTTTACACGATCGATGTAGGCTGATCACGTGATGGACCGGCCCATACCTGGGTGGCAGGGTCGTGTATCAAGACTTGTTTTGAAGATTCTAATTCTACGACACATGCAGATCTGTGTGAGAATTTGAGAAACAACTCCCGGGAGACGAATAAAGAGTCCTGTGCCCTAAAGGAATGTACTCATTGACCTTTTGGTAAACCAAACCTGCTCCGACGAACTCTCATTATGCAATTTAACGCAAACTGTCCAACCTAAATTGTAAATCTGATTCCTAGAACATTATCCTGCGCTGCTGTCAGGGCTTAAACAGAAATACAGGCAGTATTACAAACTCACAAGTGTTTCCCACTGTTCCTGATTAAAATGGTGCGCAGTGGGACACAAGGGGAAAGCAAAAAATCTCCTGGAAAAGGTCCGTGATTCATTCTAAAATGGCCTGGACACCTCCACTGGATGGCTTTGGAGGAATTCTCACGGAGATATGCAGTTGGAATTCTTGGCAAACACGGAACCGAGTGTTCAACTCCACGCGGAGCATACCCACTAATTGACTGAGAACGTGCGTGACAAAGATGTCACGCACAAGCTCGGATTGAAGATATCCCGAAAGATTGGATTGGCTCAGAAAGGTGAGCCTGCTAATCGCGGGAAAGGTTACTTGGAATGCCGATCTCCAAATCTAGACCATCTGTCACTGCCAAGGTGGCAACCGTCAGTGATGCACAATGACTGAAGCATCAAGGTCCAGTGACGCGAGAAGTGTATGAAAACACCCAGGAAAAGGACTGCGCGGGCAGGATAGCGTAGACACAAGAACAGCAAGACCGCCCTTCCCGGCGGTACAGAGACGTATCAGTAGAGGCGCCTATCTCGATTTGTATGTGGCGCTGCGGTTGTCCAATGTTCGCGAAAGTTTCCAGGTAGCTCGATCGGATAGAGCTCCGTTTGGTTGACTGAGCCGTGGGGCTGGACCAGAATTGCACAACTCCTGCGGCATGACTTGAGGAAGAAGCGCCACAGGCGGGGTAGCCGTGTGTCCCCAGTGGAAATGGCGCAAGTGGAGGCAACATCCAATGCGGTATATCGCCGTTTGAAGTTGTTCTATGTCGTCAGTGTACGTGCTTTTGCCACGCGCCGAAGTGCCGGACAACTAGCCAACGCCCAGAGGATAAGGAAATGAGCTGTCGCAACGGAACATGATCCGCGGGGATGAATGTTATGGAGCATCGATATACCCAGTACGGTAGCGAGATGATATGTGCAGAAAGGCAACGAGTGAGTAATGCAGCATATTTGCTGTGCGCGGCAAAAATTGAAATCGGGTAACACATCAGAAAATCTTCGTCCAGATTGTGGTGCGTCGCGCAGGATATTCATATCAGATACAGCAAGGGATCCTTAGTCCGATGGCTCACCAGAAGGCATAGCTTAATAGGCAAAGTGAATACCGCGGTAGAAATGTTTGCTCCAGAATGCAAAGGAAGAGAAATTCCTTCTACATGCAGCTAGAGGGCGTGAATCCTGTTGTGTTTGCTGGAAGAAACATGACCGCCAGCCACAGGTTTGGAAATCCCATGTCCGGATGAAGGTAGGAAGCGAAGCAGAAGCAGGCCACGAGACGTCGCGAAAAATCGTGTGGCTTCGTCATGCCTCGTGGGGTGACGTGACCAGCACAGGCACAGGTTTGTTTTGCGATCCCGCGAGGCGCACCAAAGCGTTCGTCCATCGTTTTGGGTCGAACAAAGCGATATGGCCCGCCGATGAATTTGCGTGCCAAGGTTGATATTGAGAGTAAGATGCTGTCCTTTTCGCATCTATGCCGTCTGGAAATGGATCTGATCAACATGACCGCATATGTATGTGGCGATGCTGCGGCGCTGGCAAGAAGCATTCGGACGTCCGAATCCCCGCGGGGGTAAGGGCATGTCGAGGCAGGTGAAGAACGAAGGTGCGGGTACGTTTGGGCCGTTCCCCCTTTGCCCCTTAGCGTAGAGTCGCCGGCGAGCGCAGGAAATTGCCAGTGCAAGCAAAGGGGTCGGATATACCGGCAGTAGAATGCCGGCTTGCGCGCCTGCCTGTCCAGCTGCCCAGGCCTAGGCGGGAGAGTGCGAAAGGCATACGTGTACGCGTGCTTGCCTAGGCATGCAGGTCTCCCGTCCTCTCCCTCTTGTTCTCAGCGTTCAAGTGACTCGTTCCGCTTGCGCCCTTATCTCACTCTCCTTATCCTCTAATAAGGGTACAACTCCCCTGAGGACTTGACGTCGTTTCCCACCGCCTCCTCGACCACTCCCGTCGTAGCCTTTCGACTCTCGTGACCATGTCTACCCGCATCTCCATGCGCGCTTCATCGCGCTCCTCTAGCAGAGGTCACGGCGTGCGCCCCTCTTCGTCCCCAATGGGCCGCGTCCCGCTAGCAAACGCAGCTGTATTTGTGAACGGCAAAGGCCGGGTGCATATGGGTGCGTCCGACTTCCTCTCCGTCCCCGCTGGCTCTCCAGGGTCTCGGGGCACTTGTTCGTACGACCATCATGTCTAACGGTAGGGTGTGCACAGTGCCGCTGAGGATCATCAACCGCCCGATTATGCCAGAGATAGACGAGGAGAAAGTGACAACGTTTATGGAGGATATGGAGGTACGTGTTGCGCGATTTATGGAAATGCTGCGTTCGCTGCGGCTGCTTTCAACATTCCTTTCCCTTCTGATTTGTCTTTACTTCGGCTTGTCCATTGCGCCATTTGTTGACTGCGTGAGTCCACCCATGCTGACCTGATCCGACAGGCAGGGGACGACTTCCCGCCAATCGAGGTCCTCCGTGTCGTC
This sequence comes from Dacryopinax primogenitus, assembly GCF_000292625.1. Classification (NCBI taxonomy): domain Eukaryota; kingdom Fungi; phylum Basidiomycota; class Dacrymycetes; order Dacrymycetales; family Dacrymycetaceae; genus Dacryopinax; species Dacryopinax primogenitus. Next base: position 589,495 of record NW_024467211.1, on the reverse strand, counting down.
CTCCCGCCAGTAGACGACGGTGAGATTGAGCGGCGGTACTATTTCTCCTTTGGGGGTTGTCACAGGTATGTTTCGTCCCATGGGTTCTGGTCACTTCTTGTTTCGTGTTTCGATCGGGCTTTTCGTTTTTTGTGGCCTACGGGCTGGGAGGGAGACGAACCACGCGTCGCGCTCGCGCATGTCGAGGTGCTGGTTTTGGCAAGGCCGCTGGGCAGTGATGTCTCCTCTGCTGGGCCGCACGAGTTGTGTGGGAGGGACAAGCGTTGGGAAAGTTCGGGGTGTAGTTGCCTAAGGGTTCGCCGAGCCGCAGAGTCGACGACAACGTCTAACTCTGATACTGATTGTGGCCGGATCGGAAAGAGAAGTGTCGCGTTTTCCCACGCGCACTCTAGAAAGCACTCTTGAGTGGAACCTTTCGTTCAATCAAACGCTCCTTCTTCCTTCAGTCGAAGAATGAGCTAATATCTGTGATGCTCAGGTACGAAGCCTGCCAGCGCCTGGGGAGATCCTCGATCAAGTGCAAGATAATCGACGTCCAAGGGCACATTATCCGGCAGCACCTAGGGGCGAGCTGTCCCTTCTGATCCGGTCCATCCAGTCTGGGCAGCAGGAGTCGTAGTGAGAGGGGAGGTGTTGGTGGGCGCTTATGGCGGGCCTGAGGGGCGCCCAGCTGAAGGAGAGGGAGGCCGAGCCTGTTTCGGGTTGGGTTTCGGGCATCCAGAGGCTCAGCATCCGGCATACGTGCCTCCGTTCCTCTCTGGAGCTCCAGGCTGTCGACGTCCTCAAGGTATGTATGGTGTGGAGCGGCCTGGCCAGGTGGATAGTTCGGGAAGGATGAGGAGAGGAAGGTTCTGTTCGGTCGCTGTTTTTTAATCACTACTGACCCCATCGTTTTGCAAATAAACTCACTTATCTATGTATTTGTACGCATACCCCCGTCTATCCTGAATATCAATATTTGATTACTGTATTCGGGTTTTATACTTGAGACTCGGGCGAGACGGTCAAACGGGCGCTCGGCTGGGTATGCTTGATCATCCTGGTCCCTTTAAAAAAAGGACTGGGCTCCACGATGAATTTATATTGCCGAAAGCGGCATGTTGTAATTGCTACCCTTATGAAGTCATGATCGGGGTATTATTGAACAAGGGCGCAGAGATGGAAGCGCTCATTGGAAGGAAGAAGCGGGCGGAGCGGAATCAGAGGGCGGTGAGAAGCGGGAGAAGGGGAAGAAGCGAATATAGAAGCAGAGAAGCAGGTCAGGGACAGAGGAGGGGTTCACGGTTAACATAGAGGGGGTGGCTCATCTAACGAAACACTTATGCTTGCCTCTTATTTATCTGGGATTATGGGACTACTTTGTTACCCTGTTCTCTACCTTGACTGCTGAATTGAGAAAATAATCTGAGAGTTGACAATAGGAAGGACAAGTCATTAATTAGGCACGATTGAACAACCCCTTGCAATTGTCGAGGGGAGAAGTGCACGGTGGAAAAGTGGAAAGGAAGGTCACATATCCCGTGGCTGTCATCCTTTGTTCGCCCTCTTATTACCCTTCCATCGGGGCACACAGCCCTACCCACTCCATCTCTCTTCACCACCCCTTCATGCCACCGTTCGACCACCCACCTTCAGCGTTCGTCCAACCTCGCCAGCAAGGAGAAGCACACCAGTTTCCTCTTCCTCCATCGAGAGGATCGCTTAACCCACCAAGGTACTGGCAGCCAACGACATGGTATGACACCGCCGAGGTGGTCGAGTACGAAGGGCTGCGGTACCAATGCACAGGGGCCCACGTCTCCGGGGAGAGCCTGACGGTGAGCATGACCTCATTCCCTATTCCGAAGCAGGCTCACGGGTGTGATGAACAGCCTAGGAATGCGCTGGCCACGTGGATTCCTGTGGAGAAGCCAGATACGCCCGCGCCTCCTGGAGAATCACTCGCTCTGACCGCCCCTTTCCCACAAGTGCAACTATGTAACGAAGGAATGGACGACCATGGTTTCATACCGCCGACAGAGCCGCCCCCGGAGTACCCGACTCCTCCTGGCTCACCACCAAAGGTGTACGCGGACGCGAGTGTACAGACGGACATCTCCTTCCCCCCGGACGTCACTTTTCCCGCATGGATGTTTACCGCCTTTCCCCAATCTGGAAGTATGACTTTCGCTCCCCCGCCGGGCAACCCATGGCTTCCCACCCAAGCAACCTTTTCAGGCGCGACGCAGCTACAGCACCATCCATTCTCTGCATCTCAAGCGTACATCCGCCCCCCACAACCCCCGATATACGCACCGATGCCCCTGCACCTCCCGCTGCGCCTCCCACCCTCCCTCGAGTCCGTCCTCGCACCCATCTCGGACCCGCTGGACGCGCGGTACCGTTCTGCTCGGACGGCAGAACGCGCCAAGCAGGGGATGAGCAGCTTCAGGGGCGAAGTAGCGGGCGAAAGAGTCGTAAGGAGTCATGCTTGTGGTGTGTGGGCGTTCGGCGGGGCAGGGGAACGAGATCGCGCGCTTGAGAGTGAGAGGGAAGCAGCGTGGAGGGAGTGGGGTACCCGCCCGGAGACTTGGCTCAGAGCTGCAAGGGCTAGGAGAGCAGCTTACGCAGTCCCTGGGGCTGTTAGGCCGCCCATCCGGTGGGTATTAGTCGAGGAAGGTCAGAAGATACCGGAGGACGCGCTCCAGACGGGCGCGGAAGCGACGGGGGAGCCGTTGTACTCTACAAGGGTGTGGTGGCAGGGAGGACTTCATTTGGGAAAAGTGAGCGCATCCCTTGATTAGGAGTGCGAGAGCTGACTCAAGTGATCAGGCTGCGAACCATATCTATAATTGTAAGTCTGTCGCTCTAGCAAGGGATGACGGCTCATTAACGTAATGCGATAGACGCCTCTATCTCCTGGGACTCGCAAGAACACACCACCCCAACGTTCGAAGTCCTCTGCGGGCCCTCAACACACGTCCAATGGCTCGAAATCCCACACGGAACACGGGTGACCCCTTCCCTCTTCCACACACTGAGCGCCGTGGAAGGAGGGCGCGAAGCAACAGGAACATTCATCTTTGTTGCGCAGGGAGAATATGGGTTCGGAGGGGCGGTCGGTCTGCATCCTGGCAAGGCGAGCGCGGGGGACGACCATGCTTGTATTGGGTATGGAGGGGGTGAGGTGTGGATAAGGCCGTTTAGGCTGTTGGTGTATACCCCTTCGTCTATGGGTTGAAACTGGACGGACACTGGCTCCTTGCTTGGCTGAACATTTTCTGGCTCTCTTACTCTTGTTCCCCCGCGACTGCTCGCTTTTCTCAGCATATCAAGCCAACATACCCCACATTTCACAGCACACGTGCGCATACACGTCGAGTCAACGAACGAACATCTACAGACGGAAACCGACAGACCGACGAACCTCCAAGCCCCAAGCCACCCGCACATCATACGCATCATATCACATATTCACGCCGCACGCGTTACCGCTACCTTACTCGCACATATAACCGGCTTCGCTCCTCTAGGGGTGACGAGCACGGTCCGGCTCTACTTGGTTCCCACACCAGCTTCATATCCAAATCACATGCACATACAGCACGTCTCTTCGGTTTGCTCTTACGACTCCGGCTCTCGGGACTTCCCGACAACGGACAAGTCATGCACGTTTGGCTCTCTTTTTTGGACTATTTGTCGGTGTGCGCTGGGCTCCATGCGCAATAACACGTCGATCCGCACGCGTTTGTACATACCTTAGGTCGCTTAATTCTCCCGGCAGCTTCTTGCGCCAACACGCTCCAGCACTCAGCCCACAGGCACACGAACACAAGCATGCACGTCGTCCTCTCTCTATCGACTGACACTGACGCTGACATCAGGCCCGCATGAAGTACGACGTATGATACACGTAATCTCTCTTCAAATCCTTGTGCTTTGACCTGCCAGCGCTTGGGGACTCTTTGGGGAGGACGGAATTTCTCTTCTTGCATCCTTGCCACTCGCATATCGAACTC
>NW_024467211.1:564032-578969 GCF_000292625.1 Dacryopinax primogenitus | reverse complement strand
ATCTGTTCCATTGTTCCAGATCGTTTCGAGTGGTTTGAGGTCTCAGACCTACCAAAGATCCCTAACTCAAACAAAATTGTAAGACAACCATTGTACCCACAAACCTACCTCTGATCACTCCCAAGCACGATGAGCTACAGATATGTACCGAGCGGCTTCGTGAAGACACCAAAATGTATCGATTTATATCGTAAAGGAGAGAAACAGACGCGTCTTTCTCATGGTTATATTAGGATGACTGTTCATACAAGAACGCGGAACATGCGCCCGTCTCAAAGCATGGATCAAAGCAACGGCCGCGGAGACTATTCGGAGCCGAGCACGTGGCAGGCAAGGGACCTCAAAATTGTTGCCGTCTGCCTTTTGCCATGAAGCGCTCGACTCTCATTCGTCCATCTCCCAACAAATACCTCTCTTATTTTACCCTTTAAAATGGTGCGCACAATCATGCTAACATGGAAGGAAACAAATTTGACTTATAAAATTGATAGAGCGACGACGGATATGGTGGTGGTTACGGAGGTGATGATGGTGATGGCGGGTGGGTTGCCAAGTTTGCGTGTACATTACCCTCTAACGGCTCTCCAGCTTCGGCGGAGAAGATGGCTTCTATGTAAGAACCTAAGACTACGGATCCAGTTATTTTCTGATATCTCAAATTAGGAAGAAGATGCCGATCTTCTCCAGACGACAATGATGGATAACAGGGGATCCGTTGAACCCCACAGACTTGAATGGAGAGGGCCTCATGGGGGATACGGGGGAGGAAAAACCTCGAGTCAGTTCTCTCACTGAGAGCATGGATGTTTGTTTTGACGCATGCCCTAGATCAATGGTGTTTCCGGTGATCAACATCCTCCCGAGGATCGACCTAGTCATGTTGGGCGAACTGGTGGGGCTCGAGTTGAAGAACATCGAGAGGCAAACAAGGAGAGGATAACGACGCCGTATATGACTAAGTACGAGCGGGCACGGATCCTTGGCACACGGGCATTACAGCTCAGGTGAGCAGGTTGGACAACGAAAGTTAATCACCATCTGAGTGCCTTGCAGTATGAACGCGCCTGCCCTTGTGAATACAGAAGGAGAGACAGACCCCCTGCAAATCGCCATCAAAGAGCTCGCAGAGAAGAAGATTCCTCTGGTCATTCGTCGCTATCTTCCGGATGGCAGTTTCGAGGATTGGAAAGTGACCGAATTGGAGACATACTGATTCGCGAGAGTAATGAGTGTACAAAAGGGTACAGGGTAAGTTGCACACTGGTGCACGGTCTAAAACCCAATAGGAGATACTGAATTCTGCTCAGGATCTGTGTTCATACGCAACACTTTCACCCATTCTCGATAGCTGAAGTTACCTTGCCTATCTGTAAACGGCCCTTTCAAGAGGCGATCAATCTGTAATTTACTGCATTAACATCACATGTTATGTCTGCTTGATGGTGTTACGCACCTCGCGCTCATCCATCTTATCCCCAACGCTGCTAAGCCATTTGCGAATCTCGCTTCCCTTCACCCAGCCAGAGTCATTCTCGTCGAAGGACTCGAACGCCTCGATCAACGCCTTTGCTCTGACCAGCGGCGCCTTGCCCAGGGTCGCGCGGAGAGGATCGGGTGTAATGATCGGTTATTGCTTTGTGCGGGGGTGGACCCTTACTAACACCTGGAGCTGAATATATAACCCCAGCAAGGCAGGTTACTTTGTTCACTCCTTGTCCCTCTTTCTTCTGCTTTACTGCGAGGAACTCCGCTATAGGAAAGGGATGTTAACTCCCAGGATAGCTCGCACAGGAGCTCTCCTTCACAGACTCCAACTTCTCCCACTTCAAAGCACAATGGCACTCCACACCTCCTCCAGCCACGCCTTCGATATCCCTTCCCTCCCCCTCCAACCCCCCTCAGTAGCGGACGAAGAAGCCCAGTTCCAGTCTCGTGTTTCCCACATGGAGGAATACTTCTCTCTCCCTCGCTTTGCCCATATCAGGCGACCATACACCCCTGCCTCAGTCGTGAGTAAACAAGGTTCCCATACACCACTACCCCTCCCAGGCGCCCTGACCGCGGACAAACTATTCCGTATTCTTAGCAATGCCGCTGGCAAGGGAGAGCCGGTGCATACTATGGGAGCAATCGACCCTGTGCAGATGACGCAGATTGCGAAGTGGTTGCAGGTGGTGTATGTCAGCGGGTGGGCGTGCTCGAGTGTGTTGACGACGGCGAATAACGAGGTTGGGCCTGATCTGGCGTGAGCCCCTCACTTTACGTTCTCTTACAGGTACGCTGACATCGTTCTAGCGACTACCCGTACACGACCGTGCCTAACCAGGTACACCGCCTTTTCCGCGCTCAGCAGTTGCATGACAGGAAGCACTACGACGAGCGTATGACGGCCTCCCCTTCAGACCGTGAAAAACTGCCCTACGTAGACTACCTTCGGCCTATCATAGCCGATGCCGACACTGGGTACGTCTCCCGGCCTTTCAATTGAGCAGCAGAGCTGATTGTTGGCAGGCATGGAGGGCTGAGCAGCGTGATGAAGCTCGTCAAGCTGTTCGCAGAGTCTGTAAGTCCGTCCCTTCCTCCCATTAACACCTGCTACCACATCTCCTCAGGGTGCAGCGGCAATACACATGGAAGACCAACTGCATGGCGGTAAAAAATGCGGGCATCAAGCAGGCAAGACCCTTGTCCCCGCCTCGACGCACGTCTCTCGCCTAATCGCCTCCCGCTTCCAACTTGACCTTCTGCAGCATCCTATGTTGCTCCTCGCACGGACAGACGCCGAGTCCGCCCGGCTTATCAGTAGCACCGTCGACCCGCTCGATCATCCTTTTGTCAAAGGTGTCACTGCCCCTTGTCTGAGTCTAGCTGAGAGCCTAGCGCAAGCCGAAGCGGTCGGCAAGACCGGTGCAGAAGTGGACGCCGTCGAGACTGCATGGCATGCTGCGAACCCTGTGTGCACGTTCGAGGAAGCGGCCCGTACCGCGCTCTCCGAGTCCAGCCTGAGCGGGAAGGACGCCATCTTCGCCCAGTTCCAGACAAAGAGCAAGGGCAAGAGTATTACCGAGATGCGCCTGCTAGCGCGCACGATGCTCGGCTCAGACGTGTACTGGGACTGGGACGCTCCGCGCACCAGAGAGGGGTACTACGCCTATACCGGCGGGCTGGCCGCGGCGATCGCCCGCGCCTCCGCGTACGCGCCTTACGCCGACATGCTCTGGCTCGAGACGAGCAAACCCTCGTTTTCCGAAGCCCAAGCGTACGCGCGCGAGATCAGGAAAACGCATGAGGGAAAATGGTTTGTCTACAACCTTAGTCCGAGCTTTAACTGGGCCGCTGCGGGGTACAGCGACCAAGACCTGAAGAACTTCATCTGGGACCTGGGGAAAGAAGGGTTCGTTCTGCAGCTTATCTCCCTCGCCGGGCTGCATTCAACTGCCTTGGGGAGTCATGAGCTTGCGAAACGCTATGCGGAGGAGGGGATGTTAGCTTATGTAGAGCTTGTACAGAAGAGGGAGAAGGAGCTTGGGGTGGACGTTCTGACGCATCAGAAGTGGAGCGGAGCGGCGTATATTGATAGGATTTTGCAGAGTGAGTCATTCTACTGGTTGAGCGGTGGACGGGGATGGGATGCTGATGATGCTCCTAGCGGTCTCCTCGGGCTCGTCGAGCACTGCTTCTATGGGCAAGGATTCTACCGAACATGCGTTCTGAAGGAGGAGGTAAGACATGGATAATGGGTGTTCGGCAGTTGCCTGGAGTGGCAAAATAAATGTATTACGAATGCGCGCTACTGCCTGTATCTGTTGGTCCCTTCCCGCCCAGCCTTCCCTGGAACCGGGTGAAGGAAGGGGCAACATTACGCCCACTAGTTGTACACAACAAGGATGAATAAAGCATAGGGATATCTACCAGCCAGAGAGAGCCAAATTACACGCAAAAAAACCGCATTGGAAGGGATCCGGGAATCAAGCCGTCATGACGGCCCCAAAAAGCTCAAGAAGGAACGAAAAAGGAATCTAGAATGCAGGCGAACTGCGGATGTGCGCGTACCCGACAGGAGTAACTATCTCAAAGTTGGACAGCTCTGTCGGGCTCAGCGGGTCGTCCGTCGTACTGGAGGACATGCTCGGTCTTGGCTGCTGCTCTTCCTGCACCGGTTGGCTGAGTAACGACGCAGAGATGGAACCAGTGCGATGTGCGCGCGATATGGACGACGCGGGTGAGTGAGTGATCAGGAGCCCATCCTCGCCGACTTCGTCCATCCCAGGCACGGGTTTGCGACGGATGCTAGTCTGCCTGGTGGGCCGCGGGGGTGATTCTCGCGTGCCTTGGGGTGGGGCAGCAGAATCTCGCATTGGTCGGGCAGGCGGAGTGCTGTCTTGTGCAACGGTCGGTGATTTGGGTGGGGGCATTGGGGGCGTTGGCGATCCGGATGGGTTGAAGCCTGACATCTGAGGAGGTGACGGGGCAGCTCGGTGTGTCGCTGCGAACCGTGCATCACGAATATCAGCTTGGCCATGAATAACGTGCATAGGGGCTGATATTAGAACTGAACGACCATGGATTCTGACTCCGCCATCATCCTCGGGCTCCTTGGTCGGCTGTTGTCGTACCTTCGGACTAGCCCACTTGTTGAGCACACTTCGCGTGCGGGCAGCTTTGAGCGAAGTCCTGTTTGTGGATTGGGAGGGGGAGGGAACTCGAGCATGTGCTTGGAGAACCGGCGTAGGCGATCGGAGGCTCAGACGGGAATCTTGGTCGAAGCGGAAGTGATCCAGACCAGAGTCACGCTTGCCGTCTTTGAAATCGCTAATACTGTCTGCGGAAGAAGTCGATATTCTTGGACTAGTAAGATCGATTGCACTGTATGGGCTTGGCGGCATCGGGGACTTCGGGGTGGGTGGTGGTAACGGTGGACTCTCTGCTTCGGGAACATCCTGCAGACCTGCTTGCGCGCCCTTCTTCCACAACCGCCTGATACTTTTCACGCTCATGATTGACTGCGAACGCTTGCGCTCTGTCTTGACGTCCTTTAGCGACGATTCTTCCGAGAAGCGGCTCGAGTCTCTGCTCCGCACGGATTCGTTCCTTTCGATGGATGGAGACTTGGTCGATCGGCGATCCTTCTTGTCCTTCGGACTAATATTTATGCCCTCTTCTTCGGCGGAACGGGCGCGCTGTAGTGTCTCGATGGATACTGTGGCAGGGGCAAAGGGACGGTCCTCGGGCCCCATAATCCCGGGAGCCATGAGGCCATCCACACCCTGTTGAGCCACGGTTGGGCTGACGGGAATGGCGGGCCAGCCACCAACCACCAACCTGTTTTAATCATCAGTACTCTCCATGAAAGATGAATCAGAGATTAGTACCCAGTTGACTTGCCAGTAAGACCTGGAAAGGCCGGACTGGGTCTGGTGCTCAGATCCGGCGATATAGTCAGATCCATAAGAGAGGAGCTGCCCCCTGGCTTAGGGGATATCTGCGCATATGCCTGTCCTGAGATGAGTGACTGCGCTTCGATGGCTTGTGAAAATATCGCATACCTTCTCGATATCATCCAGTTCCTTCTGCATGCGTATTTGGCTTGCTCTGAGACTGTCTGCTTCCGAGTCAACACTGCTCTGCCGGTTGGAGGACGCTCGGGACGTCGTCTTCTGCAAGCGAGTATAGGGCAAGCCTTGGAGTGAATCTCGTTCACCAGGCTCGCGGTCAATGACTCGATCGGTAATATGCGGGCTTGGCGCAAGACGCAACGGTGCGGGAGGAGCGCTGCGTTTTCCCTGCGGTGCTGGGGGAGAAAGCCCTGAGCCGGATCCGACTGGAGAATCCCCGGTAGCTGTCGAGTTCGAGGGGATGCGGGAGTGCCTCATAGATTCACGTGGAGAGCCACCAGGGGTGACCGTTTCCGGCGAATGTATAGGTTCGGGACTGAACGCCATCCTTTCTTCCCTTCCATCGGCTTCAGCATCGTCCCGGCTCACCTCAACGACAGTAACCGGATGCCTCAAACTGTCTCTTAGCTCCTCCCTCAGCTGTGCCTGAGTGATCATCTTTTGCCCATGCTTCGCGTTCCACAGACTGACGACATCTTCCACATCGTCCGTGCTGTCCCAGTCTGTACCGCTTCCGCTCCCGCTCCCGTCATCAAACCGTCCAGGACTCGGCGGTGCCAGCGGTGCCAGCATATGTCCCTCTTCGTCTGTTCCATCGTCCCTTACCGCATCGACAGGAGAGGGAGGCAATGGCCTTGTGGGTGGGGGTGCGGGAGCAGCCGGAGAATATGGCATACCATTCATCCTTATCCCAAGGCCCTGTATGCCAACAGCAGACAACGACGAGCGATGCGAATTCGCCGGCTGAGCCGCGTTGGAGGAGATCGAGCTGCGCAGTGTGGACCAGGTTTCGCCGTCGGCAGGGAAGACGTCGCCCAAAGGATCGGAACTGATTGAAAGGAAGGGGATAGTCGGCGGTCCCAGCTCCTTTTCTTCTTGTTCCTCCGATCCGTCGGTGTGGATCTCCCCTTCTTCACTAGTTTCTCTGGTTTCGAATACCTCTTTGGTGTCGAGTTCTACCTCCTCTTCAGGGGAGAGGGTCAGCTCTGCCTCCTCTTCTGGCGAGAGTGTCACATCCTCTTCCTCCACCTCTTCCTGCTCATGCGCATCCCCATCCTCATCCTCAAGCTGCACATACTCTGGTTCCGTCATCCGTTCCCTCCCCTCCTCCGTGTCTTCCTCTAGAATCATCTCAGGCGTCTCCAGCTCGTGACTGAACAACTCCGGTTCCAGTTCATGCATCACCCCACCCATTACAGTCCCACTCCCAGGGCTCAACAGCCCGTCCTCGCTCCTCAACATCCCCGCGCTAGGAAGTGGCGAGTCCCCGTCCAAGCGGAACAACGGCGATCTCGGACTCCTGGAAGTGGCTCTCGAGTTAGCTCGGGAGGGGAGCATCAGCGGTAATGGCCCTCCCCTGACTCCAGGGCTGGGGGAAGGCGCAGCAGACTGACTACCGCCTCGGGTACGCGCAAGCCAGAGGTCGAACCACCCAGCTTTGGATCGGTCGATGTCGAATTCTACTTTGCCGACTATAGGGGAAGGGACGGAGAGGGAGAGGGAGGTGCTGGGCCGGGAGAGGTACGCCGCGCGTGAGGGATAGGGAGGCCGAGAGGGGTGGGAGGAGGCTGTGGAAGCGAGAGAGGCGAGGCTATCTTGTCGTATTCTTGGTTCGGGGATGTCGCTTCCTGGACCGGAGGGGTGGTGGGAGTCGAGAGGGGAGGGCCGGCCAGAGCCGAAAGGGAAGGCTTGTCGACGCGGTGAAGGCCCCATGCCGGCACCGGCACCAGTGTTCAGCGGTCTGAGTACTTGTCCCTGCGCATGCGCGAGGTCGCTCGAAATGCTGGCGCTGGGTGAGGTGACGGCGCTGTCATCAACTGGGCTGTCGCGCAGCGTATTCGGGGGGCTTGGTACTGGGGAGTGAGAGTGCGGAGGGAGGTGTGAAGCGACGCTGGCGCTCCTCGGGGAAGTCAAAGCGGCAGCAAGCTCCTCTCGCTCCATACGCAGCAGTGGCTGCCAAAGAAGGCGCCACGCGTCGTCTGATATCCTCGGTCCTGCCATCCCCGAGGCGCCCGTCTCCGGATCTTCAGATAAGAGAAAAAAAAGCATCCCACTCGTGCTTGGGAGTTTGTATTCGCGCGCTACAGCACCTAGCTGGCCTTTGAGAGTCGAGTGCAGTGGGACGAGAGCACCTCGTTTCAGCTGGGCTTCGGCAGACGGGTCGGGTGCGAGCGATAGCGGGGGAATGACGTGGATAAGGAAACGGGTTGCCGTTGATCTCGAATGACCGTGTGCGTGTGGGTTGGGGTTAGAGTGCGGCGAATGGGGAGGAACAGGTGCGAATCCGAACTGGTGTGGGGAGTGCGCGTCGCCTAACGGAGGGAGGGGAGTGCTGACCCCGAACGCGTTGGCAAGCTTTGCGAGCCGCATGGGGGGGACAGCTGCTCCGGGCATAGGGCGTGCAGTGAGTGTTGACGTGAGCGTAACCCGGTTCGTGTCATCGTCGAAGTCATCTTCTTCCTCCAGCCCATCGATATCGACCCTCAGCATCTGCCCTTTCCCAATCTCCTCCTCATACCCATCCGACACGGGTACAGACGTGCTCGGCGAGATCATGCCGTGGTCGTGGTCGAAGATCTCGCTAGGCTGAGTGGACGGCTGGGAGCTGGAGGTCGACGACGACCGAGGAGATCGCTTCTTACGGTTGTGCGTTCGGGAAAGACTCTGACTGCTTCTATCGCTAGTGGTGGTGCTAGTACTCCTAATGGTGTCTTGTATTGCTTGGGGTGGTTGTGAAGCTTGCAAAGCGGAGAGAACCATCTGCACAAAGGGCGAATAGACACTGAGGGAGCGCGACGGTGAACTGATCAGAGAAGGACGGCGTTTCGCGCGGTGCTGTCGTCTACACGTCGGCTGATTGCGTGCTTCCTCGTTGTTGGCGTAAGAAGTGTTGAACGTAGAGGACGTTAGAGAGCGTCAGAGGTAGACATGAGAGGCAGATAGAGAAAAGCAGTCCAAGTTGCACCAATTCGCAGACAATGAACAGACAAAAAGTAAGCAAAGTAATGACCAGGAACAGAGGCAAGAGGACAAGGAAATACACTTCGGCCGTTGTCATGTATGTGGAATTCTCCCGTGGAACCCTAATCATGAGGGGTGGCGGTGTTAGTCTTCTATCGGGATCATTTTACAAACCTTATTTCCATTCAAATCAAAACGGAAGCAACAATGTCTCAGATCGTAATGTTGACCAGATGAGGTACCTCAGTGGTTGGGACAGGGTAACGAGGGATCGGGCGCTTAAGCTTTATGGAAGGGACACGTTTATCCATGGGGTTGCCCGAGGACTAGAGTACAGGATAATACAACAATGTCTCTAATGATACACACCCTCCTCTTCCCCCCCTACGTCTTATTCTTGATTGTAATCTTTAACTTTGGCGGTCTTGCTCCCGGGCTCTCCGCATGATCCCTCACCAGCGGGGGACTCGTCGCCAACGGACTGCTCACATTCGGGAACCCAAATGCACTGGCCTGCCTTGCCAACCCCGGCGTAGAGAAGCTCGGGAACGCCGCATGCGCCGCAGGTGGGCTGGCAGCTATGGGCGTCGCGGTTGTTGGCACAGGATTGAACTCTGCGTACCGCGGACATTTTCGATTCGTCTTCATGTGTCCTATCTGCCCGCAGTTGCCACACCGGCGAGAAGTGTCCGCTTTGGCAGGCCGGTCGAGCTGGATTGGCCGCCCTCCAGACTTGACTAGACTCTGGTTCTTCCTAGTCAACCGCCGTTCTTGGTTCCGCTTCATTCTGCTGATCTCAGCTTCAAGCCGCTTGCGCATCCGGGTATCCGTCGTCGCGTCTCCAGTGGGGAGAGCAACGTCGGGCATCATATTCTCTTCCTCGATATTTCTGCGCGCGCGGATATAGACGTTGATCACGTTTTCGTCTCGTACGATCTCAGTCTTCCAGCTACCGTCTGGCTGCATCCTACGAATTCGCAGAACCCGATTTGCGCTTGCTTGGTTGGCAGCTACCCCGCCCTGGCTGAGCATGTCGTCCTCCATATCCCGTTCGAGATCGGCGCTAGAGCCTCGGCTGTATTCCGACGCACCGCGCACATAGGATGGTCCAGCAGCGAGAGGAGAACGGACAGGCGGGGAGAAGGCCGTATGTGCCGTAGGGAACTGCCGTTCATCACGGAATGTGATCGGTTTCGGGGCGGAGTACCCCACTGAGGGCTGGCGAGAGCCCCGCATGGGCTCTTCTTCTTCCACATCTAGATCAGGCTCGATCTTGGACGAAAGGGAGTCATATTGGGCTTTCCAGATACGTTCGATTTCAGAGCGGTAGATTTGCTGTTGCTGCTGTACGTTGTACCGATGGGCATTCTTGGGTCGTGCATTGGCCTCAGCTGAAGATGGTCACTAACGGTTCTAGACACTTCGAAAGTTGAAACGCACCAATTTTCTCCTGCGCATCCTCTCCCGCGCGGATGAATATCTCCTTCATGGAGACCCTCACGAAGCTGAACGCCTCCCCTCTTCCTGTAGGGTCACCCTCCCCATGCAGTTTGAGCATTGCCTTGTTCTGCGTCGCGTTTATAAAGTTCTTCGTCGCGATCCAGGGCGCAAGCTGCTGTTCGATGCCCATACCTTCCCCATCTTCCCCCTCCCCTGCTTCCGCTTCCTCGCCCGCACCGTCTGCGGCTTGGCCGTACCCAGCATCTAGTAGATGCCGCTGACCAACCTGCATCGCTTCGCAGAGAACGACACTCTCCGGCGTGACCAGTGCGATGATCTCGCTATCGGGCAGCAGAGTGTGCTTAGACTTGAGTCGCCAATATCCCTGGTGCTCGCCGCGTCGATTATACTCCATGAGCTCTTTGAGTCGTCCTCTCATTTGCAGCTCGTTTTGGTCCGGGAAATACTTCATCAACCGGCTGATCTTAATGCGCTCCTGCTTGCTTTTCTTGAGCAGCCGGTAGACAATACCCTCGAGGCGCTTTTTGATGGTAGTCGTTATGGCTCGGGAGTGTGGTCCAGGCACGGGAACTACAGGATACGTCTGACCGACTACGAAAAGGTTTTTGATTTCCCGGAGGAAATATTTTGTCTCCCCATTTTGAGTGCTCCTGTAGCCGTGCAATAAGCGACTCGCTCAGCTCAGGAGGCTGTTGACGTACCGAACAACAAGAAAATCTGTAGCGTATGGTTTATGTCGGAACAAGGGTGCCCGGATGAGGTTATTATACAGCGTGGGGACCATCTGACCCGGCTCAGCTGAGCCAAATTTAAGGAACGGCGACTCATCCTTGGGTTCCAGGACAAATGCAACACCAACGTCGGCTTTCGGTACATGGTCGTCGCCTTCGGTACGCTTTCGGTAGTAATTGACAAGAATAGCACCCATGCCGATGGAGGACATAATAGGAGGAAACTCCTCCTACTAGAGCATAAGAAAGTGTAGCTCATTGTTGCGACGGAGATGCTCACGGAAAATTCCCATAGCAGGTAATTCGACCCATCTTTCAGCGTGAGATCTGACGTCCTACGCATTTCCTGACCTTCGCCCTTGTTCCGCTTGCTCTTGTCCTTGTCGCGTTTGCGTACGCGGGAAAAGCGAAGCTCCATATCCGTCGGGAACAATAAAGCTGGGCGATGCCAAGCGCGAGCTTCGCTCTTTCCAAGGCGTGTTTTGAACTGTGCCAGGGATCAGAACATCCTCCTCTGACTAAACGAGCACGTACGAATGGCAGCTGAAGCTTTTGTGCGGGATATGCATGTTGCACTTCCAGGTTTCCGAATGTCTGCCTCACACCTCTCTGCACGCCTCTTCCGTGCAAAGTCTCATACATGTGGTCGTTAGACAAATTAAACTTGTCTTTGACTTGTTGTGCGGCTCGATTTGAAATGATGCTCTGTTGCAGACGAGCTTTACGAGATAGCGGTTGCGGGATAGGGGCGGTTGGTTGCTCGTGTTTCTCTGCAACAGCTACCGGTTTCGGCGGTGCCAAGAAAGGTTTGAATAGTGTCGATGGAGTCCACATAATGGACTTCGCCCAGTCATCACTGTCGAGCCAAGCATTGTACTCAGGGTAGTGAGGCTGACTGTCGTCTTGGTCGGTATGCTTCACGTGTGCTTTGTTAGGTCTGGTTGTAATGAGCTGCCTGTTCTCAGATATATGCGCAGTTGCTTACGGCTTCCACATGATATCTTTCTCCCATGGCGCTATCATCACCGGATCAAACACATCTTCCACCATGTCAAGATCAAATAGCTCTTCTCCAAGCTTTCGACGTTTCTGTATGCGGAACTCGTCAGTACAGACTACAGGGCTTGGAACATCACAACATACCAATATCGCTCTCCGCAAGGTATCATCAATGGAACCTTCCGTCTCCCATTCTGCTCGTTTACGTGGTAATACGGGTTGGATGATGTCGAACAAGTCCTCCGAGAGAAGATTCCGTTGTCCTGGGCCAGGTTTCGACGCATTGCCGGTCTCAGGCCCAGGAGGTGGTGAAGGTGGACCAGTAACTAGCTCAACTAGAACACATGTCAGCGTCTCCCTATGCATGATCAAAGGTCTACTCACTCGTTGCAGTTCGTGTGGGGTAATGTCGCTTCCGTACGGGTTTGCTAGCGAAGATTTCCGTGAACGGCAACACCTTGTCTGGTCTGAAGCTCGGAAAGAGATCATACACGCTTCTCTCCGGCTCCACTTGTTTCTTGGAAATGACCTCCATGTGTTCGAGCGGCATGAGCGGCTTCATGTCGATTGATCTCGGGCCTCCAACCGGCGTTGCCACCATGCCATTGGCACCCTCTTCTCGCATCTCTCGGTCGACTTCCTCTTCCCAATCATCTCCTGTATCTCGCCCTGTTGGCTCCTCATCCGCAATGCCTTTTCCCAGATCAAATCCCATCCCCTGCAGCCCGAGCTGATTAGAAAGTCCTGAGGTGTTCACCTCCATCTCGGACAGCACCGAGCCAAGCGAAAAGCCGGCCAGTGAGCTAAAGAAGCTCGCTTCATCGCGATCCTATTGATTACAATCAGCTTCCACTTATCCACACGCGCGTAAGGCATATTCTCACCTCTGCCATGATGTGCAATGCCAATGACGCCTGAAGCGCTATGTACGACTCTTGAGGGCTGGTGGTCGTAGTTTCACAGAGGACGGAAGTATATTCACGTGCTCCCATACGCGCCCTGCGCGCTGTTGGGTGCGCGCCTAACAGCATTCAACACGAACAAGTACCTCACGTCTCCCACTGCTGTTATGGCATCAGCTCTGTCTCACGGCCGTCCAACGACTCTCCAAGTAGCAAAAGGCAAGCGCGAAACCTCTGGCGTGTTTTCTCTTTTCTCGCCCCCTCAGATCCAGCAATTCAAAGAGGCATTCGGCCTGGTGGACCAAGATGGAGATGGGGTAGTGGATGAGGCCGATCTCAAAGGCATACTCGGGTCATTAGGCAAGTCTTATGAAGAGAGGCTCGTGCAAGGGTGTCACTAAGTACGAGTATAGGCATACCCCCAACACCAGAACTCATCTCCGGGCTGCTTTCGGCGCGACCTGGTGGGCCTGGGCAAGGCGCTGCTGGTCAGAGCAAAGGCGTCAACTTCACAATGTTCTTAACGATGATGGGCGAGCGATTGGTAGAGCTGGATCCGGAAGCAGAGTTGATCGAGGCGTTTGAGTCCTTCGACGAGAATGACTCTGGCTGGGTGAAGGGAAGCGAGATTCGCAAATGGCTTAGCAGCGTTGGGGATAAGATGGATGAGCGCGAGGTGCGTAACACCATCAAGCAGAGATAATACGTGGTGTTAATGCAGTAAATTACAGATTGATCGCCTCTTGAAAGGGC
Source organism: Dacryopinax primogenitus (assembly GCF_000292625.1). Lineage (NCBI taxonomy): Eukaryota > Fungi > Basidiomycota > Dacrymycetes > Dacrymycetales > Dacrymycetaceae > Dacryopinax > Dacryopinax primogenitus. The sequence continues at coordinate 565,547 of NW_024467211.1, read as the reverse complement.
CGTTTACAGATAGGCAAGGTAACTTCAACTATCGAGAATGGGTGAAAGTGTTGCGTGTGAACACAGATCCTGAGCAGAATTCAGTATCTCCTATTGGGTTTTAGACCGCAGTGTGCAACTTACCCTGTATCCTTTTGTACACTCATCACTCTCGCGAATCAGTATGTCTCCAATTCGGTCACTTTCCAATCCTCGAAACTGCCATCCGGAAGATAGCGACGAATGACCAGAGGAATCTTCTTCTCTGCGAGCTCTTTGATGGCGATTTGCAGGGGGTCTGTCTCTCCTTCTGTATTCACAAGGGCAGGCGCGTTCATACTGCAAGGCACTCAGATGGTGATTAACTTTCGTTGTCCAACCTGCTCACCTGAGCTGTAATGCCCGCGTGCCAAGGATCCGCGCCCGTTCATACTTAGTCATATACGGCGTCGTTATCCTCTCCTTGTTTGCCTCTCGATGTTCTTCAACTCGAGCCCCACCAGTTCGCCCAACATGACTAGGTCGATCCTCGGCAGGATGTTGATCACCGGAAACACCATTGATCTAGGGAATGCGTCAAAACAAACATCCATGCTCTCAGTAAGAGGACTGACTCGAGGCTTTTCCTCCCCCGTATCCCCCATGAGGCCGTCTCCGTTCAAGTCTGTGGGGTTCAACGGATCCCCTGTGGCATCATCATCCATCATTGTCGTCTGGAGAAGATCGGCATCTTCTTCCTAATTTGAGATATCAGAAAATAACTGGATCCGTAGTCTTAGGTTCTTACATAGAAGCCATCTTCTCCGCCGAAGCTGGAGAGCCGTTAGAGGGTAATGTACACGCAAACTTGGCAACCCACCCGCCATCACCATCATCACCTCCGTAACCACCACCATATCCGTCGTCGCTCTATCAATTTTATAAGTCAAATTTGTTTCCTTCCATGTTAGCATGATTGTGCGCACCATTTTAAAGGGTAAAATAAGAGAGGTATTTGTTGGGAGATGGACGAATGAGAGTCGAGCGCTTCATGGCAAAAGGCAGACGGCAACAATTTTGAGGTCCCTTGCCTGCCACGTGCTCGGCTCCGAATAGTCTCCGCGGCCGTTGCTTTGATCCATGCTTTGAGACGGGCGCATGTTCCGCGTTCTTGTATGAACAGTCATCCTAATATAACCATGAGAAAGACGCGTCTGTTTCTCTCCTTTACGATATAAATCGATACATTTTGGTGTCTTCACGAAGCCGCTCGGTACATATCTGTAGCTCATCGTGCTTGGGAGTGATCAGAGGTAGGTTTGTGGTACAATGGTTGTCTTACAATTTTGTTTGAGTTTAGGATCTTTGTAGGTCTGAGACCTCAAACCACTCGAAACGATCTGAACAATGGAACAGATTCATTGCTCAAATCATTACTCGAACTTTGTTTGGGGAATGGCAACATCAGGCCGATCAATCCCGGTTGATCCTTTTTGATCGCGGTTAAATTTGATCGAGACGGATGTTGGACAAGCATATTTTCTCGTCATCTGAACG